>NC_088865.1:36587281-36616043 GCF_032884065.1 Artemia franciscana
ACCACCATCCAGCAGTGTATTTAAATGTCTTGACACTCAAAGGGGGTCTTAGCTCTACATTTGTTTTTCTACTAGTCGAATTATAACCTTAGTTCCTACTTAATCACCAATCTTGGACACCATGGTTAAATTTTAGATACCTTGGACGCTAACAATCTTGGATACCCTGTTTTATGATTCATTCAGCCATAGACAGTGGTCTCTCAGGAACGAATGAAATAGAAAGAGCAACCTTTTGCAGCAAAACCCAGGCCCAACTTGATCAATGTTTGACCTAGAACAGTATATATTTGTATGACCAAGTTCATACTTATTTTCCTCCTAGATTAAAAGATATGTGCCTTATCCTGAAAGAAGCAGAAGAACTTGGCCTAACAGGTTCAGGCTATGTTTGGATTATTTCTGAAGTTGCCCTTGGCTGTGCCACGATTCCTCCTGGAGCACTTATGTTACGCCAAAGACTGGTGACAGATATCGGAGGACATACAAAAGATTCATTGTAAGTATTTTCATAATGTTTTCAAGGATTGTAATTTCGGATTATTTTAGATCTTGAGTTGATTACCAGTTAATAGCTTTGCTACTCTCCTAAGCATGACATTTCTATTTTAAAGAAAAAAGATATAATTCGAACCTGATATCCTCTCATAATGAAAGATGTTAAAAAAAATATATTTAAAAAGTGAAGTATTTCTGTTGGAGCAAGAAGAGAAGTCAAAACCTAAAACGAACAAAATTTATTACTTCATAGCAAACAAATCATTCATCTGTGAAACTAGCTCAAATAAATCAATTTATGATTTTTCTCTATATTTCTATGATTTTGAATTTTGTAAAATCAGCGCATTACTGAAAAAGTAAAATAGTGGACAATTTTTGAAGAGAGAAACCATAAAACCTAAAAGTCTTCACAATAGATAAGTAAGATAAGCTATTTTAGGAAGTCTTGATTTGGCAAGCGTTGTTGATCATTATTTTGAAAACAAATCTGAAAAATAGGTATCTGGTAGTGTTTAAATTCCAGACTAACCTCAGAACTTTGCATCACACCTTAAAATTTTCCTTACTAAAGGCAGAAATACCAGGGTTTCTGAACTTTATACAATGGTTTATTTCTTCCTGAAATAAAATAATACTTATATACATTCCAATAATAAAAGATTTGTGCCATTGTTTATACTTCTGAAACAAGATACTTTTTTGTTTGGGTTTTGTGTTTTCAGTAAAGCGTTAGTTTTTCAAAACAAAAATATATGGAAATATTGTAAATTGGTTTATTTGAGATATTGTTGTAGATATATGTTGCATATGCTATGAAGCAACAATATGTTCAGTGCGAGTCAGCTTCGTTCTTTATTTCTATTTAAAAAAATAATTTATTAATGTTTGTTTTTTAGTATGCAAAATAAATATGACAAAAATGTCTTTGTCGAACCAAGATGATGATAAACAAATATATCCATATCAGGCCACCAAATAAAAGTTTTAAAACGCGTTTTTTAATTAGTTTCTTTTTTTGTTTCTTAAATGCTATAATTCTGTTAATGGTTTTTTGTAGGAGCGTTCTTGAAAAGCTTTGTTTTCAGTTTTTCCGCTTAAGAACTAAAAGGTTGATCTGTAATTAAAGTTTAGGGCAAATTTTGAATATTGAATTAAAGTGTTCGATCAGCCATATATTTGTGCATCATTTCTTTAACAGTTTTGTGTGTATAGTCATTACAGGATGCCTTCCAGCCAAATAGGAGACAAAAAATTACCCATATTTTCAATCCATACGAATTAGAAATTCCCTTCGCCATCCACCTATTTTTTTTTTGCACAAATTGTTAAAAAAAAACATAGCAAAATTTGACATATTGGATCCAAGTAAATTGATTGTTATTGATAGAAATTTAATCATTTTCTTGAAAAATACCAGTCACATTATTGAATTATTGGTGCCCTAAAATTATTCTCAAATTTTAGAACACAGTGAAGCCTTAAAGGTAATTGTTTAATTTCGAGGTCATTCAGTATTTTGAGCAAAGATCTGGTCTATCACTTGGATTGTACTCTGAGGCATCGATTTTGCATGGGCCGAGTCATGTTAGGCTAAATCATATTTGGTTAAGTTTTGCTGAGTCTAACTAAACTGGGCTGGACTCTGCATGGATTGACTTTTCTAGGATAAATTTTATGGGCTGAGTCTTGCAGGTTGACTTCCTAAAATGATTTCTCTCAACGTTGAAGAAAAGGGCTGCTTCATCAAAGGTAGCTACAACCAACATTTATTTAGTGTACCAATTCTATTTCAGGAATTTCATGGTAAAAGTCTTATCTATGCTTCCTGTTGGAATTGATGAGCCTCCAAATGGATGCATATTTGGAAGGGACCCTTGGATTCCTGGTTATCAGTTTTTTCAGTAGGTAGATGTTAAACTACTGCTTAGCAATTTAATTTTATCGTAAAATATTATACTTTTAAGCAAGAGCCTGTTTGTGCAAAGTAATAAAACTGAGGGAAATGCAGTGGCACCTATTAACACAAATTTTGGGGTGGGAAAATTTATTTTCAATACCCTGTTGGAGATGGGCAGGTTGTCGCTCTTTTCAGTATTACAATTAAAACACACAAAACACATTTTTCAATGAAAATACCCAAAAATGGTATATTTTAAAATCTAGAGAGAAGGATTGAAAAACATAGGGTTTGCATTTTTCCCTCAATTACAACTGCTGGGAAAATGACTGCAAGATTTGTCAATTGCCATGTGCAACTCACTAATAGAGCTTGTTTTAATCAATTGGTATATGCGTAACCTTGACTAGGCTCACTTTTTTTTGGTTTGGAAACATTAAAATAAAAACAATAATCAGGATTGGGTTGTTGGCATCGCATGAGGTCTCTAACTTAAACTATTGTCTCCAAATTTTCATCAGTTTCTATTGAATCCACTTAACGTTCTCCAATCCAACAAAATCTTAATTTTTATAGACGCCAGGCTGTAATAAATTCAAACAAAAAAGACTAAAAACAATAGGAAATTTTTTTCCCGATACAACGGGATTCAAAATATATTTTTTTCTTTCTGGTGTTGTGCTGAAACCGAAATTACTGAAATTAATTCCACCGTCTTGGAAAAAAAGATTCCTTATTGTTTCTAAGTTGTTTTTGTTTGATATAGAAAGGCAGTGTGATCTTCGTCGCTATTTGCGTAATAAATTATTATTTAACATTGATTTTCTTTTTTTTTTAAAAACTAGGAGTTATCGTCAGTGCCAGGTACACTCCACCGCCGCGATGTCTATTCACAGAAAAGTGATTTAAAACAATACAGAAATTCTGTGGCCACTTTCAAACTATCAGATGTCTCTCAAGAATGGCAACTGAGAGTTCGGCATTGCCTCTCTCTTCCATTTTTTTTTTGGCTCATCATTTGCATTCTGTTAAGAGCTTCCACTATCTCCAAATTTCCCCAAAAATCTTGTAGAAACGGAGCGGCAAAAACACTTGAACCTTGAAGCGTCAAAGCCTTAAATCTGGCCTTGTACACAGAATGCATTATAACGCAGCAATTTCTGAAGTCTATGATAACACAAAAGAAAGTGGTTCCATAGCTCCAAAAGTGTTAGGAAAAAGTATTTAGAGTATTAATGTACTGCGTAAGCATACTTTATGTAATTAGGCTCAGAATTGGGAATTTATTCATGATTTTTTTTTTAATAAGTCCTCTTTATTGTAATATAATCTATTTTCTCTGTTCAATGGTAATTAAATCATATTACCGTTCAAAATTTTAAAATTAATGAAGTGTAAGAATCAGAGGTGTAATTATGGGCGGGGGTTGGGGCGAAAAACTTATAGAATTGAATTTCAATCACAGTCAGTCATTTTTCATATTGCAGTTACAAGTGGTTAAGAATATTCATTCGCATAGTTTTCGTTTAAATATTTGAAATCAGATTTTTCTCATAGATCCCTCACCTGTCTAACTTTAACTATGTTAATATCTAAATATTCCTGCTCGATGAAACCCATATGGTCGAGGCCATAGCTCGTTTTTTATGGGGGGTGGTGGTGCCATACTTTTAATTTTCTGCTTTTAAACACTAATGACTCTTCATACGTAAACATACATTGTCATTATCTTGCTCGATTGAATCCTCTTTAAATTCAAGAGCTGCTGACACCTGAACAAATATGATATATACCTGCATTGTATGATTTATAAAAAGGAAAGAAACAAAGGAAACACAAAGGAAATTTGCCTTTGCAAATTGTTATTGACTCCATATGTGAATTTTCTTAAGTTATTTTTTTTCTGTTAGTCGTATACTTATTAGAGTCTTACTATTTGTAGAAATGCTTTGAAGACACAAACTTCCTTGGCATCAACAGGTTTTCTTTCATTTGACTATTACGGACAGCGTGAGTTCAGCAACTATGACGTGCTTAATATTAACACAGATCAAGGAAAGGTTATAGTAGGATCTTTTCTCTATTCTAAGGTAAGATTTCCCTAATATTATCATATAACCAAGTTATTATTTGAGCTACTTATGGGAAAATCATAGTTAAGACAGAAGCTGCTACCTAATAAAGAGCCACTACCCATAGTCACTGAAAATGGAGAACGTGTTTTGAAAGAAATTGCGTGTGTAGAAGAATTCCAATTTGAAGCTGATCATAAATAATAACTCTTATCTAGGTTACACTTAACAGTAAATTAAATCAAAAAGCAGGTTTTTTCATGTAAAAGTAAGGAGCAAGTGGTTCAGAAAGGGCCTCTCCCTTTCTGAACCACTTGCTATTTCCGCTACAGTTATGTAATTATTAAAAAATTATTTCATAATACAACTTAATGGCTCTTGCGTTTGAGCAGTCACTCTTCAAGAATTGGTACTAGTAGTCAAACTTTAGGGAAAAGTGCGGGCGATTGAAAAGCAGGCATAGTATGTCCCTTTTTCAACCACCTGGTTGGTGAGTGTATATGCCCAATGTTAGTACTGGTTGCCTTGAGGCTAAGAGCTACTTGATCTCTCTAACGCCACACCAGCACCGCTGGCGGTTTTGTGAGATATGGTAACATGATCGAAAGATCAAAAGGGCCAAACTCTGGGGCAAGTGTGCCAAAACCTGGGTTATCACTAATATCTCTATCTATCTCTTGAAGGGTCAACGAACCCCCTGTTGATATACTAATGACAATATTTCTTGGGATTTTTTTTCCTGCCCTGCCTGGGTTTGGGGAAAATAATATTACACGGCTGTAGAAAATAACTCACTTGTATTCTCCCAATGTTCACTCTAATTAAACATGCATCTGTAAACTCTGAAAACGGACTCTCTAAACAGAGTATCAAAACAGACTAAAACATAATATTTGAACACATAAAACAATCTTTGCGCTTGGGATGTAGCTCAGTTTGAAGTGGGCAAATCTGATGTATCAGGCCCCTTCATTGAATTTGCCCTATGCATATATTTAGAACCAATGGCATGAGGTCAGGCCAGCCCGTGTTATGACTCACAAAGGATTGTAGTCCAGTCATTTCATTTTTCTCTTGTGAAAGGGTTGCCTTGACAACGAGAGTTTTGCTTGCAATTGAAAATTATATTATAGGCAAATCTAAGCAAATGTAATTAAAAACAGAAAAACAGGTCACTTATCCGATAAACGAAAGAAAAGGGGCAGGAAGCCCCTGAAACTGCCCGTGTAAGATAAATGACCACCCGTGTACCACACTGGTCCACCTTTAAAAGACATAAATACTGAACTTCAACTTTACAACATCTATTTCCCTTCTTTCTTCCACCAGCGTCTGTGAGGGTGCTTCTACAGCTTGGCTCTGGATGTGCCACCATCCACAAGTCTCTACTGAGGAACAACCGTGGTCTAGATCGTACGGATATCCGTATGAGGTTTTGAAAATTGAAGTCTAAAAGATTAGCAGAAAATAATCATGCTTAGCATGATTAACTATAAATTTGCTTTCACGAAATTACATTTGAGAGAAGCGAAGAACTAGGTTCTGGCACATTCGATGATGCCAGTCATCAAGAAAAATGTGCTGAACTAGCCTGTTAATCCCCATTGTTGGAAACAGCACCACATCTCAATTAAAACGCGAATTACCCCTGACATAATTTGAAGTAATCCATGGTCGAAAATAGAAAGACCTGTAAAACCGATAGGGGTACAGGGAAATCAGGTAGGAATTCCAACGAACCATGGATCAATTTCTTCTGGGTCCCCTCCCCTGGGATAGTCGAGTGAAGAACACTCTTAGATGCCAACTGAAGATGAAATTTGAATGTTTAGCTCACAGAATAAAGTTTGCAGGAAATAATTCTCAATTCCCATGAACAATTAAACACTAAATGAAAAAAGTTTTGGTTGAAATAAGAAGTGACTGAGAGAGAGTGTCCCCCAATGACTCCAGATCAGAGAGGCTAAATATCGGTAACAGTGTCTCAACTGGCCAACCAGTTACCCGTTTAGCAAACCGTCCGTCACTTATGGCTCCCCAAAAGGGCTCCACTCCCCTAAAAGTGACAAATTTTCTTTAGGGTTGATAGGACTAATCTCAGATTCCTTCCCAAGCTTTTCCAATCCAACTCGAAGTTCAATATCTCCCAATTTTTCCGTAACCCGTTGTAGTTCATTCAATTTTATTTTACGATTATCTATAGTTTACCTAAATAGGTCATAGACCTTCTCCTCCCTCCTAAGCTTTTTCATTTTTCAAACAAGTAGGCTTAGCCTCCCAATTTATTTTATGGGCGGGTCCACCTTCCCCTCTTCCCAAAGAAATTGTGTATTTTTCCGTCTTACCATTTAATGTCTGATAATTTTCTTTCTCTCCCAGTTGATCCTTGGATAAATTATTACGCCCATTCGAAGGCCTACAAGTCACGTGTGATAAAACATCATGGTACTTGTGTATTATTCAGATCACACTCAATAAGTGAAGTTAGGTTCTTTCGTGAAACAAACTACGATGCAGGTACATTTTAATTAGGTAAACCTAACCTAGATGTTCCTTCTCGTAAGAGTATAAAGTCATGTTGTGTCTATTGACGCACTGTTTTGTTGTGGGCAACAACCTTTTATCCTGGGAAAATATAATTGCCTCTTTTTCAGTCTTTGGCAAATCCCAAATTTTCATTTCAAAATCTATGGTCAGACACTATCTTCTATCACTATGCGTAGCAAACTAAATTTAGTTTTGTTTTTGTGGCTATGAAACCGGATTTTCTCATAAAATGTACCTGCAGCGTAGCACGAAAGAATCTAACTTCATTTATTGAGTGTGTTCCGAATAATACACCTTTACCATCATCACTTCCCAAATTTCCCCAACGAGTTTCTATTAGACCTTTCATGGTTCTTCTGAACTCTTGGTGATCTCGCTCTTCTTCTTCCTCTGTATGTTCTTGTCTTTCCACCTCTATTTTCTCTTCTACTATTTTATGTAACGTACACTTGTATGCTTTTCTTGTTCTACAGTTTTTTTTTCATTTAGTAAAAGATACCTTCCAATAATTTCCAATTGAACTTTGTTAACATTTTACGTTTACCTTTTCGTAAGTTTGTGTCTCTTTTTTCCGTACCTCCTCATATTCTTCATGAGCGATATCTTCCTCCCGAGTATAGGGCAAGTCAAATTTAGTTCAATTTCTAGATCCCGAATACGCTCTTCAGGTGTAACGACATATTTTCTATGTAACCTGTTTTTCTTTAGAAAACGCAATTCTTGAAGAATTTCTGACCGATGTTCTTCAACTCTTTAAGCAACCTCCTTATAACTTTGTATTGTTTTCGCAATGGCCTCCCTGGCCTTTTTCAAAGCTGGCCATTTCACCTGAAATGCCGCGTTATATTGTTTCGCTAATTTTTTCAAAATTTCTTTACTGCTATCTTTCTGACAGATAGCTTCACTCCTACCTAGAAATTTGTGATTATTCAATATCTTTAAGTGAGAGCCAGTGTCCGAATTTCTACTCCATAAATAAGCCGCTATCTTACAGTCCATATCTCTTCGTTTCGCATACGTATTATCTCTGACTGTCATTATTTCAAAATTCCACTAAGAACTATTATTTCAATCCACATGAAAATACTTCTTCAAATTTGAAACTTCCGGTCTTCTCGTGAAAACTTGTTATGTCTCAATTCGCTGTTTATTTTCGCAAACTAATTAGTTGTGTGATATATTGATTCGTAAAATTTTATTATATTTCAACTAGACTATGCCTATTCAGACTTTCGTAATATTTTAATTGATTCCGTCTTTTTCCCGCTATTTTTATGTTTAATCACAGTGGGCTACTATGGAGGCTAAATTAAATTGTATCTTCGGAAAACGCAGATTCTTTCTACTAACCCCTGATAACTTTCCTTAACTGACTGCTACCACTGTTCGAACTGGTTGCCTTGGGGCTACCAGCTACTTGATCTCTCTAATGCCATACCAGCGCCGCTGTCGGTTTCGTTAGGTATGGTATCGTGATCGAACGATTAACAGGGCCAAACTCTGGGCCAAGGTGACCACAGCCTAGGTCACCACTAATATCTCTAGCTATATCTCTGGAGGGTCAACGGAACCCCCTGTCGATATACTAATGACATAAAAGAATCTTGGCACTTGGGGTGTGGTTTAGTCTGACGTGAGCCAATCTAGTGCATTTTCTATCTCTAGTCCTTCGTTTCTTGTCACCTAATAACCCGCAACCATCTAAAATTCATCTCACCTACGAAGCCCCTGAACTTTTCCTTCTATCCCGCAACATGTCTGAATAGGTTGCATTTACTAACCTGTTGTTAGGTAAGCTTTAGGTAAGCCAATGCCCTAGTGCATTTTCTATCTCTAGTCCTTTGTTTCTTGTCACCTAATAACCCGCAACCATCTAAAATTCATCTCACCTACGAAGCCCTTGAAATTTTCCTTCTGTCCCGCAACATGTCTGAATAGGTTGCATTTACTAACCTGTTGTTAGGTAAGCTTTAGGTAAGCCAATGCCCTAGTGCATTTTCTATCTCTAGTCCTTTGTTTCTTGTCACCTAATAACCCGCAACCATCTAAAATTCATCTCACCTACGAAGCCCTTGAACTTTTCCTTCTATCCCGCAACATGTCTGAATAGGTTGCATTTACTAACCTGTTGTTAGGTAATCTAACAGCCTTTTCCAATATCTTATCATTCTACCCAGTCTTATTTCCCTTAATGAGTACAACCCTAGATCGCCATTTAACACCAGACTGTTGAATTTACCGCTTATGCCTAATAGTCTCCTGAAATAACCTAAATACATTCTTTTTATTTCTTCCCCTTTTTCAAATCTCCAAACTTCCACCCCATAGCTTAAGCCAGGCCCTACTTTTGTCTCCAAATACCCTTTCTGTTTTAAATATATTCTGATCTGAGATGCTTAAAGGGTTTCCTCAGCAACACCCATGAAGTCTTCCAACCAGAATGACTCACAGTTAACCTGGTCGGTCTACCTTCCTGAATTTTTAAACTTACAACCTAAATAAATAAAATCCTTTGCTTCATTCATCTCTATTCTTTTATAAAAAAGCTTGTTCTTCTCTCTGTTATTTTTTCCGTATCATACTAAAATAATAAACACAACAGTTCCATGCACCCCCATGCACCCCTATGTGTCGTTACTCCTTTTGTACCTAGGAAGCTCGATATGTCATTTTTGGATACTTTTAAATCCATCAGCTGTCTCGGAATTTTCACTTGACAATGACTTGGTCTTTTTTGGGTGGCAAAATTGTAGCTTGATACCACAAAGAGGAAGAAAATGCCACTTTCCCTTGGAAAAATCTTTTTTGTCACTGTAAAGGATAATAGAACTCTTAATCAACATTCGGACAAGCCCTTCCCCAATCTTCTGGGACCTTCGGTTTGATAATCACCCTGGAAAAAAACAAAACAACAACAAACAAATAAAACATGTATCCGCGATCTTTCTTGTGGTAATTATACCGAATCCAACATTTTTGTTGATGGAAGCTTGAAACCTCTATAGCAATGTTCTCTAAAACGATGAATCTAATTCTGCGATTTTCATTTGAAATCACTTGCTCTTTTGTGGGTATTTTTTCCTTTTTCGAAAATCATGCAATACAACAACAAAGGAAAATAACAATGAAACAAATATCCGTGATGTTTCTTCTGGTAAAAATGCCAAGTTCAACATTTTTGTAGATGGAAGTTTGAAACCTCTATAGCAAGGTCCTCTAATATGATGAATCTAATTCTGTGATTTTTATTTGAAATCCCTTGCTCTTTTGGGGGTATTTTCTCCTTTTTTGAAAGTCATGCAAGTGACAACAAACAAATAAACAAATAAACAGGTATCCCTGATCTTTCGTCTGGGAAAAATACCAAATTCAACATTTTTGTAAATGGAAGCTTGGAACCTCTATAGCAAAATACACTAATATGATGAATCTAATTCTGTGATTTTCATTTGAAATCACTTATCCTTCTGGGGGTATTTTTTTCATTTTTTCGAAAATCATGAAATACCCCGAGAAGGACATGATATGCCCTCCTGAGATATGGACTGTAAGATAGCGGCTTATTTACGGAGTAGAAATTCGGACACTGGCTCTCACTCAAAGATATTGAATAATCACAAATTTCTTGGTAGGATTGAAGCTATCTGTCAGAAAGATAGCGGTAAAGAAATTTTGATAAAAAATAGCGAAACAATATAACGTGGCATTTCAGATGAAATGGCCAGCTTTGAAAAAGGCCAGGGAGGCCATTGCGAAAAAAATACAAAGTTATAAGGAGGTGGCTTAAAGAGTTGAAGAACATTGGTCAGAAATTCTGCAAGAATTGCTTTTTCTAAAGAAAAACAGGTTACATAGAAAATATGTCGGTACACATGAAGAGCGTATTCGGGATCTAGAAATTCAACTAAATTTGACTTGCCCCTATACTCGGGAGGAAGATATCACTCACGAAGAATATGAGGAGATATGGAAAAAAGAGACATAATCTTACGAAAAGGTAAACATAAATGTTAACAAAGTTCAATTGGAAATTAATGAAACTAGCACGAGAAGAGCATACATCTCTACGTTACATAAAATAGTAGAAGAGAAAATAGAGGAGGAAAGACAATAATGTTTAGAGAAAGAAGAAGAGCAAGATCGCCAAGAGTTCAGAGGAACCATGAAAGGTCTAATAGAAACTCATTGGGGAAATTTGGGAAGTGATGTTTTATCAAACGTGACTTATAGGCCTTCGGATGGGCATAATAATTTGTCCAAGGATCAACTGTGAGAGAAAGGAAATTATCAGACATTAAATGGTAAGACGGAAAAATACACAATTTCTTTGGGAAGAGGGGAAAGTGGACCGGCTATTAAATAAATCGGGTGACTAAGTCTTATGGTTTAAAAAACGAAATGCACAATATTCAAGCTCAGAATGCTAATAATCAGGTAAAATGTGATTCCTCGGAGCCTTTTTCTAAGAATTGCCCTGATAGAGACAATAAAGTAACCCATAAAAAAGCAAATTAGGCTCACAGCAAACAGCAAACTGCCCACAGCAAAGGAAATGTAGACAAAGTTGTGAAATCACATGAAATAGAAGGGAAATGAAACCCAAAATTGACCAAAATGGTAATTGCCTCAGGCAGTGAGCGAACTTTCGTGTGAACGGACCTAATTAATAAGACATAAATAAATCTTAGGGGCATGATTACAACAGTATGTTATTATGGAGATAAGCACAAATGCCCGTCTGCTTGGGTGAGAATAGAAATTGTAAAGAAGGACGGTACATTCCATAGGAAAGGGTAGAAGTAGGCTTAGTACCTACTCTTGAAGTAGATGTTCTAGCAGGAGGAGACTTTGGGGTTATCAGAAATCTCCTATCCTTAAAGGCGACTTCTTTAACGGTGGAAGATGTGGAAGTAGCTTGGCAACGTAATATTGAGAATAAGACACGTGATTATATATATATATATGTATATATATATATATATATATATATATATATATATATATATATATATATATATATATATATATATATATATATATATATATATATATATATATATATGGGAAAATCTTTAGAAAACAGAAAACTTCAAAACCCATGTAACGAATACAAGGCACCAATATGTACGTGTCAAAGTGAAACACTCATCGTGCCAGAAACAAATAAGAAGAAATTTATTGTACGCACTTTTCTTCGTAAGGTTTGAGCAATTTAGTATACTATGAAAAACCGAATGTGGGAATCTAATTCCCATGTGACGAAGATTTATATAACACTACGGTAAACGAAAAGAAAACGAAAAGGAAGAAAAGGAATATTAAACGCAAATACAATGAAGAGATGCATTCTAAGATGATGGACACTGGAGTTCAATCCAAATTTAATGATGGTATATTTTGCAAAATTGACAAAGCTGAGAAAAGTGAAAAAGAAAAAAGAAATGCAAAATATAAAAAATTTGCGGACTCAGCCTGCAGTGGCGAAAAATTAAAAAATAAGGGAATTACAAAATCACGAGAACAAATAAGAGCTTAGGGGGGTACAAAGAGGTCCAAACCCCAGTGTGAAAATTACAAAACTATAGTAAGAATTTTTCACTTTTAGGGGAGTGAAGCTCTTTTGGGGAGCCATAAATGATGGACGGTTCATTCACCGGATAACTGGTTGGTCAGTTGAGACCCGGCCACCGAGATTTAGCCTCTCTAATCTGGAATCCTTGAGGGACACTCTCTCCCAGTAAGTCTCTCTCCCAGTATTTCACCACAAACTTTGGCCATTTATGGTTTTAACCGGTCATGGGAATCGATAATTATTTCCTGCAAACTTTATTCTGTGAGTTACGCATATAAATTTCATCTTCAGTTGGCAGCTAAGAGTGTTCTTCACTCGACTATCCCAGGGGAGGGACCCCAGAAGAACTGTACCCCTATCGCTTTTACAGGTCTTTCTATTTTCGGCCATGGATAACTTCAAATTATACAAAGGGGTGATTCGCGTTTTAATTTTGGTGTGGTGTTGTTTTCAACAATGGGGATTAATAGGCTAGTTCGGCACATTTTTCTTGATTGTCAACCAAATTTCGTGAGGAGCAATCTTAGGTGTCCTAGTCCTGTCTTTAGATAGCAGGTAACGATTTAGCCTCTGTAGGACAGGAAGACATTTGAGCTACAGCTTGGAAACAAAGCCAAACCCTAAAAAAGTCATTTCAGAGAACAATAAAGGTTCTTAAGACTCAACGTCATTACAACAGTTTCCGAAATTGAAATCCAAAGAGAATCCACATCTAAAAAAGCAAACTTTGACTCAGCAAAAATAAGCAAAACGGGCAAATGTACAAAATTCTTGATAAAGCACGCTCATTATGTTAACAAATTCACATGCTTCGATTTCTTGGAGAGCTCTAAATGGCACAATCTGAAATAAGCCTACTAACCTTTTTTCTATCTATGAAATGGAACATTCAAAATGACTATCATTGTTTATTCGTTCATTTTTGTGGGATTTTGTCTTTTTTTCAATAGCCCATTCATTTTATTTTATAGGCTACTAAAAATATGACTCTTAGCATGAATGATCCCTTGATCAAATGGCCAGGAGGAGGCACCAGGCGACCAACTGGTCTAACCTTTTCCCATCACCTGAAAGTAGTGACGGCTCTCGATGTGCCATTTGTCTATGCAAGACATGATGAAGACAATACTGGGTGCAGGAAGAACGAAGTACAATGTCCAATGTACGCAAGTTCGGGAAAAAGTAATAATCTTGTTATTTCTCTACCTCTAAAGTTTAAGAAGAAAGTAGTGTGCTGAATCAGGATCAACAATTCGATAAGTAATATTTACCGACAAACTATCTGATATTTTCAAGAAATTAATATTTCTTGAAAATAAAACTCTCAGGAATTAGCTTAAAAATCGATTTTTGAAAATGCTTGAAAGCTTCCTCAATCAAGCTCACCTATTTTCCTTCAAATAGTTCAGATTAGGTTACACCTTATTATAAGCAAAATACGTAACACCTAAACTATTAATAACCACCCCAAAAAAGTACAAAAACGCACTAAATTGGTAAAATATAATTAGGACTTGTTTGCTCATAATATCAAAAATGAATGTTTACATTATTTTTTCTTCTAATAAAGCTGACATTATAATCGCAAATAAGTACAAGTATTTTTTATTCTAACAGTCTTTAATAGAACTTAATAGAGCAAGGTGAATAAAACTTTAAGGAATTAGATTAAAAATCAATTTCTAAAAATATTCCTGAAGTTTCCTTAATAAAACTCAACTATGCTCCTTAAAATCGTTCAGATTAGTGTACACTTTATTATAAACAAAAAAAGAAAACAGCTGAACTATTAATAACCTCCCCAAAAGGTACAGAAAAGCAGATACGACGAGACAGGCACTTATATTTTTTTGTAAAAAATTAACCAAACTAAGACAAAAGATATAGTAAATAAACCACAAAATTACAAAAAGTTGAATAAATTACATGATCAAAGTAAAAACTATAGCCAATTTCTCATCAACCACTCTACAATAATAATAATAATAGAATTAATAATAAAACTACGCTCTCTTTTCCAGCTTATATTTTTTTTTACTTTACTTTAAACCACCCCAGGTGCTTAGTCACCGAAATTCCACACACTGTGCCCTAAAAAAATGAAAGGAAAATTGGCCTTGTTATAAAAGTATCATAGAAAGTTTGTCAAGAACTAAAATTTTTGCTCTAAAATAGGAAATTGATAAGGTATGACAAGGACTCATTTACTTAAAATACTAAAAATGAGCTTTTACAATATTTTTTCTTGTAATAAAACTGGTAAATTGCAAACGTGTACTAGCATTTTTTTTCTTAAAATCTGTTGGTTTCCATCCACTTTTCACCTAATACTTAATAGGCTATCTATTGTTTTTTAGGCTGTCAAAGAAGGAAACTCAAGGTTGTCTCTGAAAAAAAAAAAAAAAGAAAAAAAAAAACCAGTTACCACTGTCCTGTGCTTTATTGTAAAATCATTAAGTTAGTCATTAAACCTAAATATAAGTGCTTCTTGCTTCTATTTATACGTAGCTGTTTTTTTTACCTTTGCTTTAGGTTTGGCTGAAGATAAAAAAAAACCGAAAGGGCACAATAAGCATACTTTTTTTTTTGCTTACCTAATAGTCTAACCAAGGCCTAACCACGCCTAATAGCCTATCCTAACCAATGACATCTGGAAATCTTTTTCGCTGGAGACACATATACAACAAGGAAAAAAGTAAACTTTAGGAAAACATAAAAGTCGAAAAAGAGACAAATGACAATATACACGTATCTAAACTTAAATTTTATAGCATAAAGTGGCAAAAAAGCAATTACAGATCCTTACCTGTTTGACAAATTTTTCTTGGGGCTCACTCAATGTTTTCGAAAGCACAAGCTAAAGAACTTAGAACTTCAAGGCATCCGGCCTTGCCATTAAAAAAAAATGAAAAAAAGAAATGATTGCATGTTAATAAATGGTCAAAAGCTTTAATCAAGATAATGAAAAAGTAAAAATAGATGTAATCTGAATATTACGATTACGCAGATGCGGACTACGTAGATGAAACCATAAGTTTCATCTGTTCAATTCTCAAAACTTAGAGAAATAAAATTCTGTCATTCTTTAAAAACTCGTTTTAATCTAAATTATTGATGAGGAAATCCAGAGAACGTTCAACGACAGCTGAAAAAACTTTTCTAGTCCTGTTTGACATTTTATTCCAAAAAAGAATGCTTATAGAAATCAGAAGCATTCATATTAATTAGCATTAATGCTCCTTGTTCACTGATTAAATGGTGTATTTTTTTAAATACAGTTAAATTTAATTCAATTCAAATTCAATTCCCCAAAGTATTTCCCATGAAGACACTATCTCAGACTTGGATTTTGGAGCTTTCAGATGTGCTTCCAGATAAAAACGAAACAAAAAAAAAGACAATGGCCTTTTCAGTTCTTTGGAAAATTGCAAATGAAAATATCGGTCTCTATGAGTTTTGCTACAGTTACTGACAACAAACCTTAAATAATCTGGAGTAAAGGAAGGTCAAAATTTTATTCTGATCCTTTATTTCGCTATTTTTAGTTTTGCATCAGCTTTGCTGCGAAGGGTACAGCATAGATTTACTAAAAGAACTGGCCGTAAAGCTCAACTTTACTTACACACTTTATATTCCTGAAGATGGAATATTTAGTACTTATGACCTTAAGGAGATGCAAGGTAAATATTTAAGAGCATAGCACTTACCTTCTGTTTATAATTATTTAAGGTCGTCGAATCAAAGCAGTGGTCACTAGTTTATTTTTAGGGTTGAGGGAACTTTTTAATATTTTAAAAGCACCTTGCTTCTCAATTTTTGCGTTTTGAATAGTATTTCTTAAGAACAGAAAAGAGATTGAACCTAGAGGAATCGATTTCTGACATGTCAGTTGTTTTCTTTCTAACTGTTTTGTAGTTTAGTCAATTTTGCCGAATTTTGTTTGTAGAAGCAGATGACCTGCGACTGCAATCCTTACCTATCGAATATTTCAAAAATTATGAATATGTATGTTTGCAAATATTGATCTTAACAACTAAAACATTTTTCCATTCCTGAAAAAACAGCCTTTTTTTTAAAATGGGACAATGTTGTTCTAAAGCTGAAAAGACGTTCTCACACTTTCTTTCACAAATAACCTAAAAATCGAAACAAATTTGATAGTGGTCCAATACTTACTGAATGTAATGACATAGTTGCATTTGATTCATAAAGAAAGAAGGGATACCCTTCGTATTTAGAAGAAAATTATTTCTGTATCACTGGCTTAAAGGACTACTTCAATCAATTTTGTGGTCGATAAATAATACTTAATGTATATTATATGTCATAATTTATCATAATAAAGCCGGTAGATCATAATAAAGCGATATAAATGAGCCATCTCTGGCTCAAAAAACTACCTAGAATAGCTTTATAGTCGATATATCGAATTAATTATATATTATGTATCACTATATATCACAATAAACTGATATATCATAGTTAAGCCTTCCAAATGAGCCATATCTGGCTCAAAAGAATTCCTAGAATAGTTTTTTAGTCGATATATAATATTTAATATATATGATGTGCCATAATATATTATAATATAGCCGTCTAAATGAGCCATCTCTGACCCAAAAGGCTGCCTAAACTAGTTTAAAAGTCGATATATAATATTTAAAACCACTTAATTCAGGCACATGGTGAAATTATTCTTCTTTTTTTTAATCCCAATTAAAAAAAAATATATCACGAATAGCTTTAAAGTCTTATCTCTTTTCTATCCTGTTGAAGTATCAAAATTTGGGAAACACCATTTTTTATTGGATAGAAAGATTTACATTTAGAAAGAAAACACAATCTATTAGCTGATTTGCTTTGAGAATAAAGAATCAGAATTTAGTGTAATTGTTGAGTTTTCACCTTTGTCTTTAACTCTTCTATCGATAGAGTTGAAATTCGCGGACACAGTATCCGCATAATATTGGCATCATGAAACCAAGTATTACTCAGTTGTATTTTCAAGATACAACTTAAAGACATATCTTTAACATGTCAACTGGCGATGGATAAATATTTTTCATAAAATGAAAAATAAATTAAAAAATTCGATTTATAGTCAAAGAAAGAAAGAAAACTAAAGCTTGCCTCTGAGAAAAAAAATCACCATTTAGCGTAGCCCAGCATTTGTCAAAATTTGACAAAAAATGCTGAACAAATAAACGTTCAAATAGGGATAAATCCATTTATTTATACAGTGAAAACAAGTACAATATCCTAAATATTTCGATCACATACACAGCGACCGTCTTCAGTAGAAATACTAAAGCATTAAAATTGAACCTAACATATTTATATTTTTAACTTTTTAACAAAAGACTAACTTTTGTGTCATTTTCAAAATAATGAACTTCCAGGATTTTTACTAGATTTGTTTCTTCGAAGAGAGATCAATGACAAAGTCTATTCCAAGTTATAATGCAAAATTTTCTTCTTTAATCTCGTCGAACTATAAAATAAATTTCTAATGAAGGTGGTAAAGTCTTCTGTGTCTTTTAATTGCGAAGGACATGTTGAGTTTATAGTTGTATAGTTGGTTGGTCTTGTTTCCCCATATGTACGACGTATTTTCTACATAACACCTTCAATTAGGTATCCTTTTCCCAGACCACACTGCCTTTCTATGATGAACAAATAAACATACAAAAGTCTAGATATATTGATCACATACACAGCGACCATCATCAGTAGAAATACTAAAGTATTATAATTGAAAATACAAAAGTATTATTATTCGCTCGTCATAGAAAGGCAGTGTGGTCTGAGAAAAAGATACTTAGTTTAAGGTGTTACGTCGAAAAAAATGTATATTGGTATCTTGCTTTTACATAAAGCTGAAGACAAAAGGGCCACTTCTGGCAAAAGAGCAGAATATATCATTTGTGCGCATGTTTAAAAAAAAAAATCCTATAATGCTTGTACTAACCTATCCCTGATTATCTTATAATCAATGAAACCTTTTTTTTAAAACAAAGTGGTATGCTTAAGGTAAGAAAATTTAGGTTAAACACAAAATATAGTAAAATCGCATAGTTAAATTTAACTTTTGGCGAAGGAAATTTAAGCTTGGATTTTTGTTGTCGTATTAGTTAAGAGTAGACTATCGTAGATGCTACCACCTATAAATTACGATACCTTGCCTAGTAGGTTTTCTAAATTCTAAAAAATAAGCTTGCTTCTTATGATATAATTTTGCAATAATATAATTAATATAATTTTAAATAATATAATTTTGAATTCATTGGTCTGTTCCAATTTTTGTGAATTAGTTAATGCGTAAACCTAAATCATGGTGAATTGTAGGCACTGTTTTGCTAATAACCCCCCCCCCCTTCAATTGAATAAAAGAAGCGGTCAAAAACAATGCCAGAGTTTCAAATTCCCGATGCAGAAAGCGTGACTGTGTACGGACTAGAAATTCCAATACTAAAACTTTTACCTTACTTAAAGACCTTCAATCCTACACTGTTTACTTGACCAAACATTCAAGCACCCTTTTAAGCTACAAAACGAATGATGTGTAAAGAGTGCCGTTATTCTTATTCACAATACTGCGCAATGAATAATTTAGTAATTATAAATAAATGATGCGTATACTTTCTAGTCAACTTATTAATAATCTTTTTTGGCCATTTTATATTCAAACTTGGCTGAAACGAAATTTAAAAAAAAGTTTTTCTCATGAAGGTTAAGACTTATTTTAAAACATAAGCTTAAAAGGAGGTATCACATTTCTGAGATTAGCTGCTCGCCTCTTCAACACTACTCCTTATTTACACTAAAGCTTAGCTTTCTTATGTTCTAGTGTTTCATTTTTCTTTGTTTTAATTTAACCTTTAATCTTTTTCTTTTCTCTAATCTTTTAGGAGTTTAGTGTCGGAGGGGGGGGGGGAGTTAGATCCAGCAACGTATAATGTTTTGTTTATAAATTTTTGTGACATCATCCTTTCCTCAGGGCAAGAATTAAGCCAGAATCCACTTGAAAATCACTCTAGTTTGTTGAATCTAAACTTTCTTTCTCTAAAGTTTTCGGTTATTTTTTAGCACGATACCAATTTGCAGCTTGGCTCATTTATCAAGGATTGAACTAGGCTATTTACAATATTTGTTTTTTCAATGCTACTGTGAAGTAATATACATAGTTCGGTAAAATTGGTGCAAACAGTATTTCTGGCTTTCATATAAAGTGAATATACCATTCGATGCCTTTTTTAATGCTGTTTACAAATATAATAATCGCTTCTACCGCAAATTCAGATTTAAGCACTTTTTGACCTCTTAAAAATGACCTATATATGGGGTCATTACAAATCTGTAATAGTTTAGAAACAAATTTGGGCTATATATTTGCACATCAGGGGTGGGGGTGGGGGGTAAAGCATAGCATATATTAAAAACGTAAACTAACCATTGCTGTATTTTTTTATGTGTTTGTGCTGTTGCACTGGTGATTTCTCTTCTCATTAAAATTCGATGTGCACAAACACATAAAAAACAGCAATGGTTAGTTTACGTATTTAATATATGCTATACTTTACCCCCCACCCCCCCTGATGTTCAAATATATAGCCCAAATTTGTTTCTAAACTATTACAGATTTGTAATGACCCCATATATAGGTCATTTTTAAGAGGTCAAAAAGTGCTTAAATCTGAATTTGCGGTAGAAGCGATTATTATATTTGTAAACGGCATTAAAAAGGCATCGAGTGGTATATTCACTTTATATGAAAGCCAGTAATACTGTTTGCACCAATCTTACCCATAGTTCAACTTTACCTATAATAATAAAATAATGTTATATGTCTATTCTTGCCAGTATCATGGACTTGTTGGTATACCCAAAAGACTGTTAAAGATGGAGCATACACCCCCTCCCCTCCAAGAAGGGAAAATCTATAAACTAATTATTTTCCAATTATATCACGATTCCATAAATTATCCCCCTCCTCCATGATGAGAATCTTAGTCACAACCAAGAACGGACCTGCCCCTTATCCTGGGCATAATACTGTGCGTATCCTGAACTAGTATTACTTTTCATAACTTTTTATAGCTTGTACCTAAATGAACGTTGTTCCATGCATGATTCTCCCTACGTTGTTCCATGCATGATTCTCCCATCTACTCGGTTCTCCCATCTATTCGGTCAAACTATTAAGCTTACCAACTTACATTGAAAGTCTTGGCTAAAACAAAGTCTGGCGATTGTGCTGCAGGGTTAATTTTCCACCCAATGGAAACTTTATATATTTTTCTGATATTCTTTTTTTTCATTAGAGTTGAATGGGCCTATTGGAAAGCTAATCAAAAAAGAAGCAGATATGGCGATTGGTGCATTAGTTGCAACTGAGCAGCGAGCCCGTCTTATTGATTTCAGTGTAGCATTTAGACATCAGGGCATAGCTGTTCTGGAAAGGAAGGTTTGTCGTTAGGTTCCCTCTGCTACTAATTTTTTCGTTTTTTTCTAATATTGTCGAATAGAAAGTAATGAAACTTGGAAGTCCAATAAAATGAAAAAAAAAAACACTCTTGTGTGATACTCAATCTTCCTTCTTCTTTTAATTTTGAAAAAAGCTGCTAAAATCTACGGTGCAGCTCATTCTACGGATAAAAACTACATAAATATAATAATAAAAGTAACGCTGATAAACAAAATTTTAGATCTAAAGGCCATATAGTTCATTAACTGTTTGTTCTGGAGAAACTGTGAACATACGCTGGAGGTAGATTCAGGCCAATAAATAGCCATTTGAATCAGTAAAGATAATAATTCTAGCAATATTTATAATGCTTGAAAACCATTTCGACGATAGTAACCAGTATACAATTGACAGTATACCAGTCTAACTGTTCTCATTGACGCTGCACCATAGGGGCACAGATAATAATGAAGAAAAATTAAATAATTATAAATGTAAGCATAGTAAGTAACACGTTCAATGTATTCGTACACTTCTATTGTATTCCAGCACACACCTATCATAGACATGAAGCATGATTAACATTAAATAAAGAAAAAACTAAACTTTTTCATTGCGCCTTGCTTTTGAGTTGTTCTTTTTGTGATTCCAGCAGCTGAAATTACGTGACCTTTTAAAATCTAGGAAATGGTTGTTAAGAAATTATATAGTATAGTGAGCCTATGTACGACAACAGTGGTCAGTTAATGGACTTTTCCTTTTTTCTCCTTTAAATCTATTGCATTGCTCATCTATGGCCCGTAAACCTGAATCCTAAACAGAAGGAAAATTCCATCAAATCCACTTGTTTTGTCGTGATAAATCGTAATAAAAAGGTGGCCCATATCCGAATTCATCTTTACTTTACATTTAGCAAGTCTTTTTTTGCGCAGAACTATTCGACATTTACATATATTTAAGGTATTTCTTCGTTTGAGATTCCGTCCCTTTAATTTTCAACTTAATTTCTTTTTGAGAAACTGAACAGACAAAATATGTATGAATACGTCCTGGCCAGCTCCAACTTTATCTACTCTTTAAATGTGACAGGTATATATGCATTATTTTACGGGGTACATCTAGCGTACTTGATGCACACTAATATCCTTTTCCCAGTAACAACAATCAAAAGCGTATAGTGTAAACGAGTTTCACAGGAATTTAGAAGCTCCTTCGAAACTTCTTGGTGGTCATTTGCTCCCTGATTGTAAATAAAAGCATTTCAAAAGTTAATAAGTTCTATCCAGTGTTGCCACCCTCTTTCAAAATTCTTTTTCAAATGTGAAAAAAAATAAATAAGGACCTTAGTGCTCCTCCTCCCATCATTTTCTTCCAAGTATATGCTATTTGAGACCGTTGGCAATTCAAAGGAATGAAACACTCCTTCTTAATAAATTTTTAACATAAAAGTCTGCCGTGGTTCTTTTAAGCTGAAAATTAATTTTAATAGCAGTCTTATATGTATGTAAATTAATAAACATGGCCCTTCTACATAGAATACAATAATATCTGTCAGAAAACAAATAATAACTTGATAACTTGAGTTTGTCCCCCATCCAAAAGATTAATATCCTTTCTTCGCTACATTGAATATTTACAAACCTGAATGTTTGTTCTTTATACAGTCGTCTGCAGGATTTCAGAGAACTCAAGGGTACTAACTTCAAAAAGATTTCTTCTTAAAGGATCAAGCTGTTGGCACTCTGCAATAATGTTAGCCACGTGTAACGATATGCCAAACTGATTTTCAGGGAATTTCACTTCTGATGATTTAAGGGATATGACTTATGACGAGGTGTAAGACGCTACCAATCAGAAATGAAGTAGTTCAGTTGATAAATGTACCAGAGAAAAAAAAATCAAAGGTTTGGGGATCTTCTCAGGATTTGCATTTCTCAAATCCCTAGAATATCTTGGTCCAACAATCCACAAAGGTAAAAAAGTACCCCCAGGATTAGACTATTGAAACATCATGAAAAATACCCCAAGTGTTTTGGCATTTAGTGGACAGTGTAGAAGATTTAAACAATACGGGGCGGAGATGAGTGCAAGTTTTTTTTTCTTATTTACTGCTGTTGTTTCAACCATTGTTTTTGTTTTTCAGCTTGCTAAGACTTCAACTTTGGTGTCCTTTCTGCAGCCTTTTCATGGCAGTCTTTGGATCACAGTTATGGTTGCAGTTCACATTATCGCCCTAACTTTATATCTTCTCGATCGATTTTCCCCTTTTGGGAGGTACAAACTTCCTAATAGTGATCACCCAGAAGAAGATGCATTGAATCTGTCATCGGCTATTTGGTTTGCTTGGGGCGTACTATTAAACTCAGGAATAGGAGAAGGTAGGAGGTATTATTTGCATTAATAATAAAAGCATCTAAACGAAAGATTTATTAGTTTATTGGGAAAGAATAATTCATTTTTATTACTGTGGAAACAGGAAGACGATACTCAGTAAATACATTAGCTGAAATCAGTTTAAAATCAGTTTAGCTGAATAGTTACATAAAACCCATGTCTGAAGTTTGATGGCTTGAGCCTTGATACCTTGAAATTTTTGTTTCCTAATTTTGTACCGTCTCAAACTCTTTAATTGGATTTTACAAGTGCCTCTATAACTTGAATATTAACATTTAATGAATCTGATGAACCGTTTTATTTACAGGTTCAGCAAAAATTCCTACAGTGAAAGGCTTAGCAAAAAAAAAAATTTTAGTTGAAATTTAACATCTGAGAGCCTCTGTAAATTAAAATCACGTCTGTAAGTCAACTTTTCTAATGTAGGAAATCTCAACATGGAGAAGATTCAAATAATTACTCTTTTTGTAAGAAAAATGAAACCGGTTATTTTGTTCAAGTTATAAGGTAATTTTTTTATCTTTTTCATGTTAAAGCTATCTTTGAACATATATATAATATATATATATATATATATATATATATATATATATATATATATATATATATATATATATATATATAAATATACATAACTCTGGGACTTGAGACCCTGAGTTCGAAGGTAAAAGCAGAATTGACAAAACTACAATATCCTTAAAAAAGGTATATATAGAGGAGCTAAAACCTAGTGGGACGAGGCCTTCTACCCCCCCCTCCCCCAAATTGACGTAATTGTTTGAAAAATTATTTATTGTGCGACTTCTATAAATCCCAGTTATAATGTGTTTATTTTTTTGTTTACTTTTCACCTACACTGCGCGGTAGTATAAATACAGAGAAATACATAAAGAAAAGAAGAAAAGAAAAACAACTTAAAACAAGCACCTACATGTTTTTTTTGTAAACATAAAATAAAGAATAACTCAGAACTAATAAAACCTAATAAGAAGATTATGAGGAGAAATACAAACGAAAGGTGTGCTTGAGTGGTTTCTTGGCATTAATTCTAATTTTAAATCGGCAACAAGAGTTTTGGCACAATAATGTTTCTAAATCGGTATATTAAGAAGAACAGCACGTCAAATGATTAATTTTTTTTATTATTTAGGCACCCCTCGGAGCTTCTCAGCCCGAGTTCTCGGCATGGTCTGGGCTGGTTTCGCCATGATTATTGTTGCATCTTACACCGCTAACTTGGCTGCTTTTCTTGTGCTCGATAGGCCGAAGCCGACCCTAAGTGGACTTCAAGATCCGCGAGTAAGTGATCTCTTATTTTAAAGCTGGTCTAGTTCATATTTTAAATTTTAATGTACTTCACATATTCTTTTAAAATTTAAACCAACTCACCTTTCGTCTAAAATGGTCTTATAAGTTGACTTGGTTTTCTGTAGTTTCTAGGAATATCAGTAGCTCCAAAAAAAAAGAAAAAAAGAGGAAGCCCTTGAATGTGACCTTTTAAAATCAGTTACAGGATTTTTTTTTCTTTTTTTTTAGCTAGAACTATGAAAGTGGTCAAATTGGGATTCCTATACAGATGGAAGCTAGTTTTTCGTTTCAGTGCCTTTCGGAAGACAATAAGCTATAAATTAAAGTCATTTTCTGACAGTTTTCTAATTCCTGGACAAGCTGAAATTTAACTTACACCCTAAATTTAGAAAACAATAGTGCAATATTAACTAGAGCGTCTACTTACTGGCTAATTTGTTCATCATACAAAGCTCGGTTTCTGGCAAATTACCCCGGTGCACTTACCGAGAGCAATTCTAAGGCTTATGTTATTCACTGATTCTAACAATGTTTCCTAACCACACTCTTGGGTTCCTATTCGGACTCAAGAGCCGAAAATACTCTTGAGTGCTACCTTTGGGTACACAACTCCATTTAAAGGACCATCGTGATCGTCTTCGATGTGAATGCTAAAAATATTCACCCCAGTGAAATCTTTTCTTTTCTGTATAGCAGTACATTATAATGGAAGAAAAGTGGTAGGTTCTTCTTTGCAAGAGGCTTCTGAAGCATATATTTTCGAATAACTTTTTCGACTGCCAGAGCTGTCTTTATTCTGCCTGCGTTCCGGCTAGACTACGACTGTGACTTTCTGATAGTTTTAATTAATTCTTGGACAAGCTAAAATTTAAGTTAAAGCCTTTCTGTTGCATTTTATGGATATTAAGCCAACGATAAATCCAAACATGAAATTGTATTTAGTTTATGTTGGCATTCAGCTGCAATTTGTGTTTATAATTTTTAATATCATGAAACCAGAGGTAGCATATTGACCTTGATTTCATTTTTAGCTAAGAAATCCGGCTGATAATTTCACATTTACAACGGTCCGAGGATCTCCTGTTGAACACTATCTCAACCATCAACTAGATTTACACCGTGTCTACAAAGCTATGGGACAATACACTGTCAATTCAGTAGACGAAGGTATCCAAGCTGTAAAAGACGGGTATAAAGCTAATTTTCTTTTTAATTAGGGTATAAAATTGAAAGCTCAACGAAAATTACTCAATCTAAATAATTGCGATGATTAAGCTTATAATTCATTTTTCTATATACTCTTAACAGGTCAATATAGCAATTTCAACTTCAGGGGAAAAACTAACTTTAGTTAGTGGAATGTTTTGTCTTTGCTGTGACATATCAATTCCTTGACGATAAACAGGATTGTCACTCCGCTAAAACGAAACTCATTCTTTTGTCGACGAAAAGTGCAATCAGACGATAAAATTACTCTTTTGAAAACAATTGCCTGTGCTATGCTTTGCGATTCGCATGATTTACCAGCTACCATAGCAGTTAGCAAATAGATAGAATACCACCGAATAGCATTCTTCCATGCAGGAAAAGGCTTGAAATTGTTATCAAGCGTTTTTAGTTTGAAAATAGGAGAACCATCAAAATTTTCCCCTCTGGATTGAAAGAAATCCCTATTGTTTTAGAGTGGGATCCCAAGTTTTGTTTTGCTCCCTCTCCCTATCAAGAATTGGACTATTTAGGCAAACATAGAACAAATAACTTTTATAGAATTATATGTTCGAATTTATGTTTACATAGAAGAAGCAAATTAATATAAAAATTTCTATATTTATAGAATTATATATCAGCCGTACTAACGTTAGTTTTTGCTCGTTTTGAGTTTGACTCGGCTATTTATTGTAATTTCTGTTCGTTTTGAGTTTCACTTATTTATTGATAGTGATTTGTGGTAGTTTTACGCTTGAAAGATTATTTGACTTTATTTCCGCTCATTTTTGGCTTAACAGAGCTCTTTACTTTTCTTAAAAAATAGTTTTGTGGAAAATTTTTTTAAATTCATTTCTGTTCGTTTTTTAATGACATAGTCTTCTTCATGAATTTTTGTGTATATCTTTTAAGTTTTTTTTCTATAAGAATTCATAGTTGAGGTTGCTATGTGCATGTTGGAGAAACTTCCAACAATTTCTAATCCTGACACAAATAGTACTTTTCAATTTAATTTTATAACTCCTGAAGTTGACCTGAAAAATAAAATAATATAATTCCTAAAAGATTATATCTATGCTCTTTGGCAATCTGGATACATTCATACTCTTGTTATTTATTTAAGGTTGTAAAAGCAGAAGTAGTAATAGTATTAGCCCCAAAAGTTTCAAGCTTAATATTCCCAGTCATTCTCGATATATTGCTGACCATAAACACAATACCTTTTGATTTAGTTTACAGCAAAATTTTGTTTTAAAGCATAATGGACCAATAGTGTAGTTGTGGGGGGTTGGCATACACAATATCCCTAAAGACATATTTGCTGGACTGTTCTACTATGCTGAAAAAAATGGCTGTCTCAAAACTTTGACTGGACGCGCTTGGAAATTGAATGGGCTCGAGAGAAGGGCTGCTCACCCTTCAATCTTTGTGTACTCTTAAAAAGGACACAAGAACTTTTAATTTTAAATCGAATTAGCTCCTCTAGAATTTTTAATAATATTTCTTGCTATAATAGGGTGGTGCTTCCTATGATATTGTTTATATGCCCTTTTGAAAACCTGTATGCATGCAGTTTTTTCGTCTATTTGAAACTCCTAAACGTATCCTATGAGTTTCATCTTCATAGATAATTTCTTAAACCACATTGGCCTGCCATAACATAAAGAAAGGAAACGATCAAAAATGTGGTTTTTAAAGGTCAAATGAAAATACTGAAGAAAACACAGAAAGCGAATATTTCGAGAGAACAACCGCCTCTCTTCTTTAGCACGAACAAAATGATATGATCAAAGAAAAAGCATAAACCGAAAAAAAACGCGGAAAGAACAACAAAACCAATGAAAAACCGCCGAAAAATTCAATAAAAGACCAAAATTGAAAGAATTAAAATCAAATGCCTAACAACAATAATGTGAGTTATTCGCCATTATCCGCGATTTGCACATAAACCAAACAAATATGAACTGCCATCGACGGATACTAACGAACAACTGAGAAATAAAAGAAAAAATTCATTCACTCAAACAAACGAAGCAGAAATTGAATAAATTGGAGAACTAGGTCACCTGATTTCTGATTTTTACCATTGCTTTTCTTGCGGATGCCATTTGAGACCTAAGGGGTTGATGACGTATTTGATTATGTGATTGGGGAAGTGGTTAACGTTTATTTCAGGGATTAATGCAGTATCGGCTTCTCTTTTGAAAGAGTGAGGTTATAACGAGGGGGCCAACCTCCTAATATACGTAATAATTTCTGTTCGTTTTAAGTTTTAATGTTGCTTCTTATTTTCAGTGAAAAAGAACTTGTATTTTTATGTAATTTCTGATCGTTTTTTTTTAAAGTAATACCGGGAAATTCGGCGTCCTCTTCAAGGAAAATCCTCTTCCTCATGAAAAATAACCAGTGGAAAGATCCCCCACGTAATCCTTTCCCCTTGACCCCCTCCCCTCACCAGAAAAAATCTCCCCTGAAATTGTCTGTATACTTCCCAATAACCAATACTATATATAAATAATGAACAAAGCTCATAACTTGCAGCCGTTTCCCCGGGGGCTGTGGGGGATTAAGTCATTCCCGAACCCATATACATACTTATTACATTTTTGACTATGCTGAACATAATGGCTGTCTCAAAATTTTTATCCGGTGACTCTGGGAAAAAAAACAAGCGTGGGAGGGGGCCTTGTTGCCCTCTAATTTTTTGTTCATTTAAAAAGGTTACTAGAACTTTTAACTTCCGTTTGAATGAGCCCTCTAGTGATACTCTAGGACCAGTGGGTCAATATGATCAGCCCTGA
>NC_088865.1:36616143-36623869 GCF_032884065.1 Artemia franciscana
ATACTACAAATATAGAAAATTTGGCAGGAGATACTTAGAAAGCTTAGAAATCTTTGGATTTAACCTTCCTCTACTCTTTTGAAGGGTGCCACAGAGCCCTTAAAGGCTAATGGTGGCAATCTCGCCCCAGGATTTGAAGATCTCATGTAAAAAAAAAAATATTTAGCCTTATTGGTCTCTCAGATGCCCCTAGGGGCATTTAAGGTTTTTAATGTCATTATCAAAGTAAATGGGACGATTTGTATGTTTCTATTTTTTCACTTTTAGAAAGTATTTCCTACAGTATTGCGCACGAAATCTCCTTGGTCATATCAAGTAGACGGATGGATAGACTTATTGAGGCATTTTGGTTTTCGACAATTTCACCTCCTTCATGCCCAGGAAAGTGATGGCTGGGCCTTCAGACTCAGAGTTGAAAAGCATTTAAGAACCTATGAAACTGACATTGAAAAGGATTTAAAGGTTTTTTTAGTTTAAGTATTCCCGTTATTACTTATACCTAGTCTCTAGGGTTTGTGCCATTATACTCTTTTGAGCTGCAGATCCCTGAAAGCGGCAATGAAAAATTTATGTTAAAGGACATCCAGTGTCTCTTTCAAATCATTGGCTCTTAAATTACGTTTTTTAAAATGGCACAGGTTCTGAGAAAATAAGTCAGTAGAAGGGTTAGTATCAGTACAAAGCCATTCTTTGTAATTAAAAAAAAAAAAAAAATTTCTTTAACTGAAAGTAAGGAGCGGGGCGTTGAGGAGGGGCTCTTTCATATACGGAATAATTTCTGTCCGTTTTAAGTTTTAATGTCGCTCCTTACTTTCAGTCAAAAAATTATTTTATTTAATTTCTGAACGTTTTCGAATTAATGCAGGTGTTGATTTTAGATCACCGCACAGAAATAATTAAAACGAAATTTGTGTATTAACTTAACTTTTTTTGGCTAAATGGCTTTCTCAAAGTATTGATTGGACGATTTTTATAAAAAGAGAGGGGAGGGGGCCTAGTTTCCCTCCAGTGTTCTTAGTTACTTAAAAAGGCAACTAAAACTTTTAACTTTATTTATGAACTTAGTAATAAATATACGTAACTTGCAAATTAACTTACGTTACGAACTTCCATATTCGTATATTTTTATTACGTATATGGAGGGGGGATTGTCCCCTCGTCAATACCTCACTTTTTAAACTAGAGTTCTAATTTTGTTTTAATTCTTTGAGAATGACCCCTGAACCACAAAGGCCGTTTAATTAGATAAAATAGCTCTTTTGAAATTACTAGAAATACTTTAGCGTAAAGAGCGAGATATTGAGGAGGGGGCGAACCCCCTCCTATAAATAACAATTTGTGGCTGTTCGAAGTTCTAATGTTGCTCCTTATTTTCAGTTGAAAAAACTTGTTTTTTTATTTAGTTTCAGAAAGTTTTTGAATTCATGAAGATTTGATTTTGGCTCACCGTACATGATTAATTAAAACGAGATGTGCTAATTAATTTTACTTTTCTTGGCTAAATGACTTTCTGAAACTTTTGAACGTACGATTTTGAGAAAAAGTGGTGGGAGAGGTGGTCTAGTTGTCCTCAAATTTTTTGTTCACTTAAAAAGGCCATTAACTTTTAATTTTATTTACAAACGTTTTTATTAGTAATAAATTTACGTAACTTATAAATTACTAAAAATACTTTAGCTTAAAGAGCCAGGTATTAAGGAGGGGATGAACCCCCTCATATATCTAATAATTTCTATTCGTTATAAGTTTTAATGTTAATCATTACTTTTAGGTGAAAAAACCTGTTTTTCTATTTAATTTCTCATTGTTGTTTTAAATAGTGCTGAAAAATCCAGCACAACTTCATGGAAATTCTCTTCCCCCATGATAAATTCCTCCATGGAAGGATCCTATCACGTAACTCCCAACCCCTCCCCCCAGCACCAGAAAAAATACCCCCTGAAAACGTCATTGTGCTTCGTCAATAGCCAATACTATATGTAAACAATGGGCATAACTTGCAGCCCTTCCCCCGGGGACTCTGGGGGAATAAGTCGTCCTCAAAAACATATTTACCTGGTTTTCAACTATATTCAACAAAATGGCGATCTCAACATTTTGATCCGATGACTTTGGGAAAAGATGTGCGTGGGAGGGGCCTAGATGCCCTCCAATGTTTTGGTCACTTAAAAACGACACTAGAACTTTTAATTTCCGTTAGAATGAGCCCTCTCGTGACATTCTATGACCACTGGGTCAATACGATCACCCCTGGGAACAAAAACAACGAAAAAAACAAATAAACACGCAGTTGGGATCTTCCTTCTGGTGAAAAATTCCACAGAATTCAACAATTTGGCAGATAAGAACTTGAAACGTCTAGTTTAGGGTTCTCTGATACGCTGAATGTGTTCAAATCCAGATGCTGATGTGCCTTTCAAGGTCTTTACAATTAGTTCCACTTCAGCTGATGTCACAGGAATTATTGCCATTGATTTGGTGAATACTGAGCCAAGATAATGCTTGTAAGGTTTCTGGTGACTTCTGGCAGAATTAGATGTAATTCATCCTATCCCTGTGAAAAATGTACTGAGTTCTTTTGCAACCTGAGTGGGTTCCGTAACAGACTCTCCGTTGACAAAAAGTCTGAAAAGCAATTTTGCTCTCTTATCATTTGGTCGAAAAACTGAATTAATGACCTTCCTGACTTTTCGTCCATCTTTCCCACTTTCCGATAGTCTGTTATTCACATAATCTCTTTTTGCTTTCCCCAGAACTGAATGAAGGCATTTCTTATACGTCTCATATCTTTCTAGGTTTTCTCGGCTTGTGTGGTTTCTATAATTTGCCCATAACTTGTTTTTCTTATTTATGCACATGAGTAAGCTTTCAGTAACCCATGGACATATTGGTGTATTTTTTCTTCCACGGTTTCTTTGTTTCTATTTAAGACAGCATGTTTTATATTCAACTACAAACGCATCATGGAAAACTTCAAAACCTTCGTTCACATCTTCTTTTGCTAGGACACTATCCCAGGAAACTTTTTTTTAACTCTTCTTTTAACAGTTTAAGATTATCCTTTTTAAGGTTAATTACTTGTAGATCCTGGTTAGTTCTTACGAGCGGAGTTGACATCCTCGCTGTGTTGAAGATAGTGTGTGACTGATACCATCGCCGGACATTTTCATAAAAAATGTTGTCAATCAGTGAATGTGTATTTTCTGTTACTCTGGTTGGAATCGTTGTTGAAGGGTAAAGATTAAATCCTGACATAATCAAACAGTTCGTGGTAACGAACTGCAGTAAGGAGCGATCCGGCTCAATAGTAATCAAAAGTCTAAAAAATGGAGCTACATCAAAAGAATCGCATTTTGATGCTGATTTTAAATATATAAGTTTCATCAAGTTTAGTCTTACCCATCAAAAGTTACGAGCCTGAGAAAATTTGCGTTATTTTAGAAAATAGGGGAAAACACCCCATAAAAGTAATAGAATCTTAACGAAAATCATACCATCAGATTCAGCGTATCAGAGAACCCTACTGTAGAAGTTTCAAGCTCCTATCTAGAAAAATGTGGAATTTTATATTTTTTGCCAGAAGGCAGATCACGGATGCGTGTTTATTTGTTTTTGTTTTTTTGTTTTTTTTTCCCAGGGGTGATCGTATCGACCCAGTTGTCCTAGAATGTTGCGAAAGGGCTCATTCTAACGGAAACGAAAAGTTCTAGTGCCCTTTTTAAGTGACCAAAAAAATTCTGAGATAGCCATTTTATTCAGCGTAGTCGAAAAACCTTATAACTATGTCTTTGGGGACGACTTACTCCCTCACAGTCCCCATGGGAGGGGTTACAAGTTCAAAACTTTGACCAGTGCTTACATATAGTAATGGTTATTGGGAAGTGTACAGGCGTTTTCGGGCGGATTTTTTGGTTGGAGGCAGGGGTTGAGAAGAGGGGGATATGCTGGGGGAACTTTCCATCGAGGATTTTGTCATGGGGGAAGAAAATGTCCATGAAGGGAGCGCAGGATTTACTAGCATTACTTAAAAAAAAACAATGAAAAAGTTTTTTTTTCAGCTGGAAGTAAGCAGCAGTATTAAAACTTAAAACGAACAGAAATTATTACCCATGTGAGGGGCTCACCTCCTCCTAATACCTCGCTCTTTACGCTAAAGTATTTTTAGTAATTTCAACTATTTATTCTGCGGCTTTTGTGATTCAGGGGTCATTCTTAATGAATTGGGACAAAATTTAAGCTTTAGTGTAAAGAGCGAGGTACTGACGAGGGGGTGAACCCCCTCATATATGTAATAAAAACATAAGAATACAAAAGTTCTTTACGTAAGCTAATTTATAAGTTACGTATGTCTTTTACTTATAAAAAGATTCGTAAAAAATTAAAAGTTCTAGTTGCCTTTTTAATTAACCGAAAATTGGAGGGCAACTAGGCTTCCTCCCCCGCTCTTTTTTTCTCAAAATCATTCGATAAAAATTATGAGAAAGCCATTTAGCCCCCCCCCCAAAATATACAAATTTAGTTTTAATTATTCCTCTGCGGAGAGCCAAAATCAAAACAAGCATTGATTCAAAAACGTTCAGAAATTAAATAAAAAAAACAAGTTTTTTAAATGAAAGTAAGAAGCGACATTAAGACTTTAAACGAACAGAAATTACTCCGTATATTAAAGGGGCTTTTCCTTCTCAACGCCCCGCTCTTTACGCTAAAGTTTTTTACTGTTTTTAAATGTAGAGTTAAGAGAAAGAGTCAAACTTTAGCGTAAAGAGCGGGGCGTTGAGAAGGAAAAGCCCCTTTCATATACGGAGTAATTTCTATTCGTTTTAAGTTTTAATGTCGCTCCTTACTTTCATTTAAAAACTTGTTTTTTTTATTTAATAGTGAGAAGATCCACTGAGCTGTTTGTTAGAGGAAAGGCTAGATTAATGTTAAAATCGCCCATAATGATCACATCTTGGTTCTGGTTTCTTATCAGCTGATAATCTCTGAGTTAGTATATCCATAAAGGCAGAAACAGAACCTGATGGTGAGTGATGTATTTCTCCAATCAATATCTTTTTCTTAAAAGTCCCATATACCTCAAGGAAAAGTGATACAAAATGCCTTCCAAATGTCGGCTCAGTTCGTTGTTAATATGCACAGCATATTCATTCCTCGCATAAATAGCCAATCCTCCTCTGCGAGCTTCTTTTCTATGTAGAAACTTCGATGTATAGCCTGGGATATCCAGGAGGCTCTCCGTTTTTTCCCGTAAAGAATGTCTCACATAATCCAATTATGTTGGGTTGCAGTTGGTGGCACATTGAAGTTAGCTCTATAAACGACGAATATAGTCCTTGACAGTTAAGTTGAAGCACAGAGAATTTAGAGTCAGAGCGCCCCTTCATCAAATCTATTAAATAAACATATTTACTTCTAGGAAATGTACTTTCACTAAATTACAGCAAATCATCTTCATAACTTATTTTTTCATCATAAGTTTTCTCCAAATCCAAAAACGAATTCTCTAATTGTTTTAACCGGTTATAATTTTGTGGTAATGAAGAAGTGATTAGCCCCCCCCCCCAGGATGAACTTTGGGAACCCATTACTTACCTAATAACTTACAGGAGACTAGGCCATATCTTGGAGTGAAGCAAATGCTATGAGAGATACACACACCCGTAGGAACTTTTTTGAACTCTGAAAGAGAAAAACGAAACAAGGAAAATGAAATAACCTGGATAAAAAAAGCACTGAAATTACCAAAAAACACATTTCAGACAGAAAAATTTAAGTAAGCGGCAATCAACTTATACTGACAACTACTTATGTCAATATAAAATATATAATATGAAATATATCTAAAAATTAAGGAACGATCGAGAATTTAATCAACTTCTGACGCTGGCAAGGATGGGGGAAATTCAACATAAAAATCTAAGCAATCGGCAATCAACTTATAGTGACAAAACTTATGAAGGAAAGGAACACACACAACTATGACTCTGAGTCTAATTCCTCAGGTATGATAGTTGGCAGTTTAACTGGGTCAAAGCATTCATCTAGATATTTCGCCCACTGTGGATTTTTAAACTTTTTAACATCCAACCACATCCTTATGCCTCGTTGGACAAGACGAGTTTCTGCAACTTTCTCAGTTGTAACTTTAGATGTTTTTAGCTTGTACCCTAATGACAAAAGTTCCTTTCTTCTTTTACCAATCTCCACCGGTAGGTTCGTCGATATAGCGAAACCCGTCTTCATTAGTTTTCCACACTCCTTGATGATCACCGACCGGTGGGCCATCTAGGCTCATAAAAATCGGCTCTACAACTTTTTTTTTGCTGTGTCCCACTTCAGAGGCTCAGACCACTCTATGGCTCTGGTCGGCTAGATTTCTTTGAAATACGATAAATGGCACTCATACGTATTTGGTTAGCTTTTGATATTCCAAGCTTAGCCTCAGAAAATAAGGCCAGAGTCTGGCGAAGAATTTTCTGAATCTTGCGAAGCTTCAATTCCGTGTATAATGATCTTATTTTTTCTTGCATTTAGTTCTGTTCGCAAAGTAGAAGTCTTCACTTGGACGAGCTCAGTCTTGAGCAATTTATTTCTTGCTCTGAGTAGTTTATTTTCAATCTGTAATTTCGAAATTAACTGTAGCATTTCGTCCATCCGCCGGTCAAAATGCTCTTTTATCACTACCATTACTAATTTCTGACGACAACGCCGCTTTGCCTATGTAATATACTAAAATATAATCGAGTGAAACTTACTCGCAAGGGCCCCGTTTTGTATTAAAACCAGTTATTACTAGGGCCCGCTTTCATCAAATGCAAATCTGAAATCATATTCGATCAAGCTTGTTCTCAGTGAAAAACATTTTTTCTTTTCCTTTGATATCATCCTTTTATTACAGGTCGGTAAGATTTTGACTTTTCCGTCTTCCCAAGATTCATATAAAAGTTATTTACTGCGTCTCCTTGGTTCTGAAAGCCGTGTGTTCTGTCTTCATGCAGCGTAAGTTCCTCTTTTTTTCGAGATATTTGCACACTTTTCCCAAGTTTAATAAATTTTAAGAATAAGTTTAAGAAGCTATAGTGTGTTTTGACTTTTTGCGTTTGGCTTAAATTTTAGAACTTGAATGTTTCCGGAAGTTTTTCTAATCCAAAGGTTGCTACTTTGGTTAAAATCTAGAAACTCCATCACACACACACACACACACACACATATACACACACACACACACACACACACACACACACACACACACACACACACACACACACACACACACACACACACACACACACACACACACACACACACACACACACACACACACACACACACACACACACACACACACACACACACACACACACACCCAAGAGTTATCACCTATGTCCACTTGATATGTCAGATCAATCTAATGAAACGGAACCGAAAAGGTCAAAGAGATTTGCTTCCGCTGTTGCATTGAAAAAAATAAGAGCAATAAACTATATATAATTAGTTTATTGGGTACAAATTTTGTTTGCTTTTACTGATGTCTTTTAGTTTTACTGCTGATGATGAACACTGTATATGTGTTCGAAACATCCAGTTAAAAAAATTTCATATCTGTTCACTGTCTATTAAAAGGTTTCAGCCCTATTTTGAACTGTTATACTTTCGTAGTGGCTAATAAAATTTAAAATACCGAGTGTTGATGATAATAGTCATACAAAGATTACTTCTGTAGTGA
>NC_088865.1:36926469-37001564 GCF_032884065.1 Artemia franciscana
CCTGTTTTTATTTCACCCCAGTTGGAACGCCAGAAGCACAATTGTTGGCAACGCATCATCCTCCGTACGTAATATTTTGGCTTACTTCGCTCAGCCAGGTGAATCGACAGAAAAAGCTGGATAAAGAAGTTTTTTTATAGACTCTTTTGCAAAAGTCTTAGTTCATTCATTTAGATTGTGTTCTAAAATACACTTAGGTTATGTTTTGATAGAAGATGGTACGTTCTACAAGTAAAAAAAAACAAAAAAAAACAAACGACGTCGCTATGCAAATTCTGGCATGTGTGTGCTTGAAAACAAAATTTGAAGAAGTCTTCCTAGAAAATATCGGGAAAAATGACTCCTTTGGATATCTTTTTAAAAGAAAGATTTTTGAAAGCATTTTATTGTACTGGTGCACAAACAACTGTTTTTTATTCCAAATTCATGAGGCCTTTAAACAATTAAGTAATATATAAATTAAATATCTGATATACCGCCGGTCTTTTACATCGCTTTATCAAGAAGTTTCAGGTGACTGCTCATTTTATTTGAAGTAGTTGACAGTAATTTTCTAAATTTTGTTTTATCATAACCATGAAAAGGGGGATGAACCTTAGCTTATCACATTGACAGTCATTCATCAATGTGATACTCAAACAAGTACCTTAACTATTCTTTGACAATTCTTATGGAAAACATCTAACATATCTACCTTACCTCAGCATCGCCACATATTCTTACCAGACGCTACTGTGAATACCTGAATTATGTCAAAGCTGGAATTAGATCAGTGAAATTCAAGACAAATCAATATCGAAACTCGATCGCTTCTTATTTTGTGGAAGTGTATAATAAATCAAAGATTGATATATGTAGGATATATGTTTGTTTTGGTCTTTTTTCTTTGTTTTGTCTTTCACCATGTAATTTATCCTTTCGAAGCACACATGTTTCAGAGCAATAATTGATTGCTATCATTACCATGGGTTCAAATATCATAATCTTAGTTCTAACACTTATTTCCTTTTCTTCCAAGCTTTTATCAACTTTGAAAAAAGACCCTGCATCTTTACTATTCCACTTTTTCAGTCCCCACCGCATGCGACATTCACAGTAATACTTCTTAGGTAAGTATAGCTATCCTTTTGGTCAATTTCTGCGTTACCTTACGTCACCTCTTTATCTACATTTACTCCTATTTCGGACGATTTACCCTTCTTAAAATTAACATCCTTTTGCTAACATTTTCATCTAGAACACTAAAATTCCCTGTGCAAACTAAGTCTAGGAGGGTATTATTTTTGTATCTAGTACCAAGTCTTCTCACAGTCTTTGCCATGTTCCTTAAAACAAACTTGTTCACTGTAAGAAGGAATAAGGCACAGCCCTACTCAACTCCTGACACCACACATGCACTTGGATGCAAAAAAGAAGCAGGGAATGTGGATTTGACCCAACTAAAGATCTGTGCCAATTGTGGCTTTCCCCTCTGTCCTCCCCCCATCATCGCCAAGCCTGATAATGTTGGAATATAATTCTACAACTTACAGCAAATGAAGGGAGGTCATTTTTATTATGGAGGGGACCATTTCTTTAGTTGAATACCGGCTTCACATAAGTTGTATCGTTCCTCCTCATAACAGAAAAACAATATTCACCACCTATAATCCTCCCTTCCCAATGCAGAAAAAGAATCTTCACCGCCTATATGCTCCTTCTCAATACCTGAAAAATGATCTCAACCACTCATATTATTCTTCCCCATGCCAGAAAATAATCTTCCTTACCCATATCCATTTTCCCCATGCCGGAAAAACAATCTTCGCCACTCATATCCTCCCTCCCCATGCCAAAAAAAATATTCTTCATCATCAATTAACCAGTTTACACGCTTAAGCTCTGTAACATGAGTCCTCAAGTTGTAACATGAATTGTGATCAAACATAAAGTTCGTCCTCATGTCCAGATTGTGTATTTTGACCTTATCTGTGAATTAGTAAACGAAGATTAAGTAACGAGTTATAATGGTGGTGAAAAAAGGGTGACTATTAATATAAATTCGTATGGTGATGCTGAGCTAGAATAGAAGCAATTGGCTTATGAATAGGTTGTTAATAAAGATGGCCCCAAGTGGACCAGCTGGGATGGGGAAGGAAGGGCATGTTCCCCTTCAATTACCAAAATTAACAGAAAGAATTTGTTTGGTAAAATAACACGCTCCGTATTCGACTGCCATTGGATAGTGTGTATGCAACATTCGTCATCCCTGTATTTATATAATCGATTGGTGCCAAAACTCTAAGAATAGCTGGGGTGAGAATAGATGAAGTATACGAAATATTTTTTTTTTAATAGTGATGTACAGAAAACGTCAGATAACTAACCTTACCACCTCCCGCGGTTTTCTTTATAACAAAAAGAAAAACTACGAAATCCAAATCACATTTAATAAATAGTTAAAATTCAAACAAAATTCAAAATGAAAATACTCCTATGAAAGATCTCAAGAAGTTAAAACACTCATTGCCACCAAGTAAATAATCAATTACGAGCATAAAATTCACTGGGATGCAAATTACACAAATTGACATAAAACTTTTGATTGAGGCTCTATGATGCCACAAGATTTTGATTCTTTGGATGCTGGTCTAACGTACCAACAAGACTAATATACAATTACGTAGATATTTAAGTATAATAGAAAGGCATAAACATTCATATTCCACTAATTGCAACTGATAAGAACGAAAACTTAAATTCGTCCTAGGGTAAAAATAACAACGCCATCTAACTGCTTTGGTTCAAAATACAGTTTGTAAACGAAGAAATGTTCTTTTCCATTTTCTATTTTTAAGCCTCCAAGACAGTGTTGAAATAATGGAACTGGTTACAATCCCTTCTCCTGGGTGTGTTCCTGCATCACTCGATCCAGCATGCATAAATTAGGGCGAAAGGGTACCCATGACCAGTGAGGTACACAGAAGGAAGGTATTGGGACCTACTCCCCCCCTCCAATCCAATTTTTCTATTTCTTGGCACTTCTTATTCAAACTATCAAAGAATACTTTTGTTTTTTGCCCTTGATAAAACCTAATTTAAAATATTAATTGTTTTCCTTTTTTCTATTTTTGCTTTGCTTTTAGCTGAAGATATAAGAAGAACGTAGTTTTGCCCAGAATTTTGCTACTTGGGCGCACAGTTTTGTGCGCCCAAATTTACAAAGAAGGATACTTTTGCCAAAAGGGTGCGGTGAGTTATGTTTGTATAAATTCTTTAGCTAGTCTATACTCTGCGTCCAAATAAGCCTTTGGGGGGAATAGTATAGAGTATTATTGTATGTATACTTCATCACGAACAAATTTTACCTTATATCTGACTATTTTATAATGAATGCCGAACAGTTTTAAAACAAAACAAATCTACCCAGTTTCAGACGAAGTCGAGGCTGGATCCAATAAACTTGGAAATTTTAATAACATCCATGTTATTCCAAATTATAGTTAGGATGGTTTGGATTTATCTAAATCTACTGTGCAACGCTGCAATGTCAGAGACATTGTTGGCTTTTAAATCCGATTAAAATCATGTCAAAGGCCTAGTTTCTTGTCTTATCAGTTCCCCGTTTTGTTTGTGTTCTGGTATAGGCTTTTGACCGACCTATTCAAAAGAGCGGTTTCTTCGGAATCATTCTAATGCAGCTTTCGTATGACTTGATACATTTTGAAAGTTCCGAAGGCCACTAGTTCACTCAAGGCTGTATCCATGGTCAATCCCCCCCCCCCCGAAATTTTTGTTAGACTCGTAAAACGTAACAAAAATACATATAAACATGTTTTTACACGTTTTTTTTTTCAAAATATAAATAAAAAACCCTGGATACGGCCCTCAATCTACAGCTGTTAAAAATGAGCCAAATTACAAATGCTTAGGACCACCTTCTACATGTTAAGAACAAACAGTTTTTTATTGAAATTTTTCCTAAGATTTAAACAGAAATTTCATCTTCTTCCGTTTAAATTACTAAGGAGATCAAAATAAAAACAAAAGTTTCTTTTTGAATCCATATTAATTCTATTCAAAGCCGCGATTTTTTTTTTAAATTGTCTAAAAATTGTGAAATTTTAAGCTATTTGGTACAATATGTTGTTAACACATTTTTTGCTGATTTTCTCATATGTTCTTCCTTTTTAAATTTGGTGCCTGCTACTAGTATCATATTTTATCCCAAATTTACATAACTTTTAAAAAAATATAGAATTTTGTAAGTTTCAACTCTACCAATTCAAACAATCAGATTTAATTTTCATTGTCATTGGAACTTTCAGCTTTAGGTTTATTTTGCAATAGTAGCAATTTGGATCATTACAATTATAATTGTTTTTGAAAGTCATTCAACCATATACAATTACATAACAATGAAAAAAAAAAACATATACAATACATATAAACAGCCCTGAATACAAAAATATTTCTAAAATTCTTCTTTCTCTACTATTGTTTCTTTAAACATAAAATAATCAAAAGCTAAAAATTGGAGAGATTACCCCTCCCCCAATTGACGTCCCTGCTTCTGACTATTCCTACCCATTTAACTTAGTTTTTGTGTAAAAATGCTATTAGAAATTATAAGATAAAATAATTATAATTTTTTATTTATACATTGTCTAAATAAAAAAAATATTATTATAACTATTTCTTTTTTAATTTCACTTATATTTCTTAAGATTCCTATGAATTCTTCAACTTCATTTGCTAATGTTTGTTACTTTTTTTTTACCACAAGCCTTCGGGTTTTTTCGCAGTGAACATCATATAACACAAACAACAATGTTGCCGCATTTCATCTGAGAAAAAAACAACAACAATTGCCGATCTAAATCTCCCCACAAACTTTAGACTAAAATAAATAATAATATAAAATAATAATAAATTACTCCGAAGAATAAAGCGTATCAATTAAACAAAAATACAATGCTGTGTTTGACACATTAAATAGCAATAGAAATTAACAATCTTCCATCAAAAACTTCGAAATTTCCAAATATTATACACTTCGTTCAACACTTTCTTCAACAAAAATTTAACAGTTCGCAAGATTTCAAACTCCATCATAGCACTACGATAAATCCAAAAATGCTGGTAACAGCTAGCCTTAGTTTACCTTTCACTCACCAGGAACTATAAGAGAGATAAATATTCAGAGACGGAGTGATTTTCGTCACCTTTTTGAGATTCCTTTCCTAGCCAAAAGGTGGCGTAATTTTTGAAGATTAGTCCTAGTTATTTGGTCATCTGGTTTCAAGCGCAGAGCTTCTAAATAGCTTTTCTCAGCTTCAGTTAATTGCCCATTTACGTGTAGCATGGCTCCAAGATTCATATGACTGGTAGCCTCCTGCAAAAAAAAAGTATAAAACACAGGAAGTGATATATATATTTATTTGGGAGTGGGGCTAAAGAGAAGTCTAACTTGTTAAAACACCAAAATAATTAAAATAATTAAACCTTAAAATTGAACTCGGATTAGGCTGAGCATATTGTCACTATTATGATAATTTTATCGAAGTTCATTCAGCCATATACAAAAACTTAACGAAAATACAATATGAATCTAACCATGTAGCATAGCAAGTTCAGGTTTTATTGATCAATTCAGTCTGAGTTCTCTTATCTTATTTGGTTTTCAGGATCAGTGGCAAAAATTCTCGAAAATTCAGAACATGGGAGCTACAAATCTTATTTTAATTTAGGGAAGGGCAAATTTTTCATTTTTTTAAAATTTCCAATGAACACATCACAAAGGGGCATTTTTCAACAAAAATACCCAAAAAAGGTATTTAATCAAATCTTAGGAGAGGGATCTAGGAAGGCACATTTCCACTGCCCCTCCCCCTCACTCCTCGCTCATATTGAAGCCACTGCTTAGAATGTTTAGAAGTTATCTGCTTTTCAGAAATCCTCTTTTCGTACTCAGATATAATCAGTACTCAGATACAAGCTTCTGAAATAAAAAATTATTTATGATACAACATGTCTGCCTAAAATAAAATTCTCTGTAAAAACAAATAGTCCTTAATAATTTCAAAGAAATCCGAATTTTTTCTCTACACTTTAAAATTAATAAAGCAGTTGAAGGCTTCTGAAACACTGCATTGGAAACAAAATTAAGAGATCTAATGAAAAAAATTAGAGCAAATACTTAGGAGACTTAAAGCAGCTAGAAGTGAACGAAATGAAAGGAACTTCTTTTTTAAGAGCCTGGTATGAAAACGCCTTTAGGATTTGGGACTTCTCATTTCTACTTCTTTCTATTTTAGTAAGACATTGTTACTCTGTTGAAAACTAAGCACTATCTAGCACCTGTATAAGGATTGGTTACTAAATAGATGTCGTAATTTTAAGCCTGTTTCCGTAGTCCCTATTTTTTAGTTCACGGAAACGGAATTATTAACTAACAAAAAAATCCACTAGTTAAACACGGTAATGATTGTATTAATTGGGTGAAAAACTTAAATATGGGACCTTCAAATGGAGCTAAAAACATATGCGTCTAATGGCACAATGGATTAACCTCCCTAGGTTTTGAAAAATATTTTTTTTTTGGTATTTTCATTGAAAAATTACTTTTGGTATTTTTATTTTAATAAATCCAAAAATTAAAAAAATAGTCCCTCCTAAATTTTCAAGAACTGGTACCGCGATCGACCTCTGCTTGGATATACGTGGCCCAAGGTTTAATCCCAGCTTCCACAGGGCTAACTACCTTAGTATACGTCGTAAGATACGTTGTTAATTCTTGGACTAGAGGTTAGTCTGGATTAGAGGTTATTTATCTTCAAAATGTGACTCCGTGACACTCTACTACATGTATAAAATAAGGCACTATGTAGAACCCATGGATATGGAAACTGGTCCCAATAGTCCCAATTAGGAAACAAGGTAAACCATCGGATAAATAATTTCTTACAGACAGATCTCGTTCCTACTAGTTTTCAGGAAATGGCTTGAAAAGAAGCCATTCGACGTTCTACAGTTGATCCTATATTTTCATACATTTGGCGTACTTCTGGTGTTTTTTTGAGGCTGTCAACGTTGAGGGGTACCAGCCACAAAAACTGGGTGTAAGATTTGGGCAAGATCAAACACAAATGAAAATACACCTTCAAGGAAATAGATTCAGATTTGGCATGCTCAATTTGTTTTTAATAAAATTCAGCATATAAATTTTGAAACTTTTTGTTTTATTTCTAATAGCGAAATAGTTACAATTACCGAAATATGAAAGCACTCGGCGAAATAGTTCTGAAAACCACCAACAAACTAGAGCTCCGACCATTTTAAGCTTCAAAAAAAAGATCGTTTAAGTGAACTTTACGCTCAGGAATAGTTTCGACATTATTTTACAAAGGATTTCCAATTGCTCAAAGGTTTTCTCAAGCAATTTATTTAAGTTTTCATCAGTAAGAAAATATATATAACGCGTGGGAAGTTTTATTTTTAGATATTTTTTTTCAATTTAATTTTTTAATTTTAAACGGACACGTCACCGTTTAATGATTTTTTCCAAATACATAAATAATTAATGAGATATAAAAAGCAGCTGTATTTTTATTTCATTTATTTTCCGGTGGGTAGCTTCAGCAAAAGTAGCTTTACTAACAAGTTGAACTCATTTTGTTATTTAGTTATAGTTACTTATTTCAAGAATATAGAGCAAATATAACACCAATGCAATCGTCAATGCAATGCTCGTCAAGCAGTCGTCAAGCGTGGTAACGAACTGTAGTAAGGAGCGATCGGGCTCAATAGTAACCGAAACCCTAAAAAACGGAATTTTGATACGGATAGTTAAATGTATAATGCTGATTTTAAATGTATAAGTTTCATCAAGTTTAGTTTTACCCATTAAAAGTTACGAGCCTGAGAAAGTTTGCCTTATTTTAGAAAATAGGGGGAAACACCCCTTAAAAGTAATACAATCTTAACGAAAATCACGCCACCAGATTCAGCATATCAGAGAACCCTAATGTAGAAGTTCCAATCTCATATCTACAAAAATGTGGAATTTGTATTTTTTGCCAGAAGAAAGATCAAAGGATGAGTGTTTTTTTTTTTTTTTTTTTTTTTTTTTTTTTTTTTTTTTTTTTTTTTTTTTTTTTTTTTTTTTTTTTTTTTTAGAGCAAACGCACCGCATAAAGAGCGGTGCGTTGAGGAGGAAAATCCCTTTCCATATACGGAGTAATTTCTGTTCATTTTAAGTTTTAATTTCGGTTAAAAAAAACTTGTTTTTTTTTCTATTTAATCAGGAAAAGAGAGCAAGTTCAAGACTATTGCTGTTTTTTTTTGTGGAACATCTGTCAATATCATATTCGTCACAAAATAAAGAACTTTCTACTAATTGAGGAGTTACACACTTCTAAAAATAGCGTAGGCGAGGTTGCGTATACCATAGGTGGCGGGAGTCTGCCATATGCGACTTGAAGTGTGCCATAAGGAGTGTAGAAATATTGTGATGTGGCAAAAGTTTGCCATTCATGGCAGCACATGTGGCGCTCTGAGACATAAACTAGGAGATTGATATTGGGCAGCCCCAGTTCTTGTTTTTTGCTAAATTAGATCATCTTTTTGCTTGTAAATGAAGCAAAAACAGAACTATATTTGAGGAAGATACTCAGTTTAAATTTCTTAAATTAAGAGCAATTGTACACATTTTCAAACAGATCCAATATTCAAGGGGCAAGAGTGGAATTTTGTAAGAAGTGGATGGCATTTCTTCAAAAAATGCATGTTATTAGAACAAAACATCCAGAAAATAGCACTTTTTTTCACGTTACTTTTCTGAGGCAGGATACTTCGAGGGTCTTCAGGATTCATTTATCTTTTGTGCACCTATGACAACATGAATAAATTTTAAAGGGATTTCTGTTTGCAACTTATTTGGAACGGTATGTGAAAATGTTTCTAGATTGTTTTGATTTTTTAGTCTCGATAACATAAATGGTAATTGATCTATCGTTTACTCCCCCCCCCCCCACGTTGTAAATACTAACTCTTGTTTGCTATTGCTGGTAAAAAATTTCTTTTCTAAACTATATCTCCAACTATCGAAGTCAACCCACGAGGCTCGAAAAAAAAGTTCGGCCGTGTTTATCAGCTTGTCTGGTTCTAAATTAGTACCTAGATAATAAATCGTAGAACATTTTTTAAGAAACCAAGTCAAATAGATAGGCTATGGGTACTCTAGACATGAACGTAGGGGTCCAAAAACCTTCACAAGGGGGCAGAGTCAGACAAACCTGAGGAGTAATATTAGGCACAGATCTAGAAGATCTTTTGCGTTTTAGTCCAAATATTTTTCTTTCCAAATTTTTCTAGACGATTTCTATAATACCTAAGGGGGAAATTCTACCCCACTATCCTGATACACAAAAATGGGGAAACTTACATTAGGTCTCAGTTGAACGGCTTGTCGATAGAAATGCTCAGCCTCTTTGTTTCTACCAGCCTGTCGAAGCGTATTTGCAGCGTTAAATACTGTTTCATATTCAGATGGGGCTAATTGAGCTGCTATTATGTAGAGTTCAGCAGCTTCTGGATGTCTATCTGTTTCGCTTAGGAACTGACCTGAAAAAATTGGAAGTCATTGGTTATAATCGTTTCTTTTTTGAAAAGAATTCTGAAAAGACGAAGTTCTCTGGGTCTGTAGTTATTAGAAAAACCAGCACTTTACAGAAAACACAAATCCGACGTAAACAGGACCAGGAGCAGAAAAATATTTAAGTTGTCTGGATGAAATAAAAAACTAATTTACAAAGCTCTTGATAGACTTTGGCCGGCCACACACTTAATAAACGTAGTATACAACTTTAACTCTACAAAACTCAAGCAAGTTAGGTTTTCAGCAAAGCGATAGTTTTAGGAATTCTACAAACACGGAAAAATATCAAGGTTAGATTCCAATGATGCAGCTTTTACATCTTTCCGACACCATTTTTGGGAATTTTCAGGCTCTTTTTAAAGCGGTTTCAGGCCCTTTTTCGAAATTTCCATAAGTTCGTTTTCAAAATACTTCTTACTACTAAGATTAATCAGAATTACAGTTACTATTACTGAGCCAGCTAGAAATGGAAATGTTTTCTCAATGGACAGTTTTTATTTCAAAACGCATTTTTTTAATTTTGGCTACTGTGAGCCGTGGTTCGCTCTTTACTAGAATGTAGCTATCGATGCGACCATGATTTGGAACCCAGACAATCTTCTTACAGATGACATTTTTCGGACTCGCGTTCGAGCAAACAGTACCGTTCAGTAACAAACTGAAGTCAGGCCAGAAAATTTGAAGTTCCTAAAGTCAACTAAGATTAAAAGGATCTTTTAGCAACAATATTGTACAACTAGTAAATAATCACATAGCTAATTTTCATTAGCAAGTATGGCAACTTTTTGGTAAGAAGTGAAAATATCAATGCAAATTAAAATTAAATAACACGAAATTTGTCAATTGCATTTTAATGTCGCTACACACGTATTTAACAGAGGTATGGGACGGTTATCGGCGCCTGGGGCGATTTTAATTTCTTCACCCCCCCCCCTCTTAACAAAACAAGTTGACCTATCTTTCATGAAATATATGTTATATGTCAAATCTCCGAAATTTATTTTAAAGTATTTATTTAATTCTAAATGGGGTTTTGACAGATGCTTTGCTCGGGGATAAGAGTGCCCCTTGCTTCCCCCTAGCTTTCCTGAAATAGTGTTTTCTTTTTTTATTGTTATTATTATTATTCCTTCGGTGCAAAAATTAACTAATCTGTGTGCGGTTTTGGACAGCTATCTAATGTATACCAGTTGCAAAAGCTACGAACCCCCTACGTACGTAACATCCTACTTCGATAGCTTTCATGTAAAAAGAACTTGGATCTGTCGCGGAAACCTGAAATTTTCATTGAATTTTTCTTCGTTCAATAATAATAATTAGACGGGCCACATCCCGCTACGGCAATAAATAACGTCCGACTAAGAATACCCCGGGTTTTGACAGGTTGGGTGCCATTTCAAGCCGAGATCTCCCGAACCTATATGATCAGAACCCATACAGACAGACCACCTATTGTACAGCCTGACAGATACTATTGCGACGTGAAAAGTTTTGGAACAGCTCTATTGCAACTGGAAAAAAGTAGTTTAATAAGCAGGTGGAAAGGTAGTCAAATTAAAAAAAGGATTTTAATAAAATAATAGTCTGATGTGAAATAAATTCTTGACAAACCGGAATGGCCACTACTCGTACCGAATTGTAAAACACTTTGTGCGTGTTATAATTTTTACTCAGGAAAAGAAAATCACAGATGGCCTAATGTTGACTTTTTTAAGGTTTACTTACACGATTTTTTTAAAATGTCGTCAAGAATAACATGTATTTTTGTAAATGCTAATGTGCCTAAAAAGCAAAAAAAAATGGGTAACGTCATTAACCAAAAAAAACGCTCAACTTGACATTCAAAAATAATAGCCATAACTGACGGGCATAGGTAGCTGTTTTTCCTAAGGGGTGATTTAGCACCCAGATGGGGGTAGACTTTCTGTTTTTTAAGTTTAATTTACACCAGCCTTTTAAGAACAGCAAATTTTCTTAAGGGGATACACCCTTCCCTGCGCGCTAAGCCCGAGTGGCCCATAAGATACGAAACATACGTAGGGGTAGTTGAAATGTTATTTTTTTTTTCTTCAGCTAAAACCCCAATGTCCAATTAAAAAAAGTCAACATACACTTGTTTATCTTGAATTCCCTTCCTTTTAAGCTGTCAAAAATCAAAAGAGTTCAAAACCAGCTTCAACTTTTATATTCAGCATCCATTTAAAGCCATTTTTGGCATTTTAATGTTTAAAGCGTTTTTCAAAAAATCAAAGCTCAAGCAAAAATAATATTTTGCTACAGGAGAAATTTTTTTACTAAAATTAAGGAAAACTGCATTTTCAATGCTCAAAATCTGTATTAATACGTACTTATTAAACAAGGTAACAAACTGAGATAGTGAAAAATACCATACCCTTAAAGAACATACCTACTAAATTAGAAAGCTCCAGTTAAATTAAGCACCCACCTTTCGTTTATCAAATAAATTTACATCCGGTAGTAATGTATGTTCAGCTCGACTGTTAATCCGCCACAAGTTAAGAGCATTGTTGCCAACGTGGTACAATCCTACCGTTTTTGGTGCTATTTAGAGGGTCTGGTATAATTCGGTACATTTTGAGATTTTTGGTGCAATAGAAACTTTTCGTAAAATTTGGTTTTACTTGCTTATTGCTGACTCGGACATCTGCTCAAGTTTATAGAAAATTTTCTTCTTGTTACTGCATTTTTTTAACCTGCTGTTCAAATCATATAAATTATTCTGTTGTGGTATAGTTTTGGTCTGAAAACTGATACATTTCATTTCAGAGCATTGGCAATGCTGGTTTACAGCCGTGATTCTGACACAAAAACAGAAAATACATACTTAAATTCCTAAGGCGGCTTAGTAGAAACGTCCATTGCATTTAACATTTTCCCCTTAATTCTTTTAAAACAGCACTGAACATGTGCCGAAAAAATTGTTTAAAATTCTCTAAGATCTTAGCTCTGTGACGTTCTATTTAAGGAAATACCAAAGGCGTTATTTCAAAACTACACAGCTAGTTTCTCAGTTGGTGTTATTACTGTTAATGACAACGTTAGGACAACTCTCAGAGCCTGGATGTAAATGCTCCACTCGGCGCCATGAAATCGGTCGCATAGGCGCGACTTGCACCGCTAATTGAGAAAATATCCTCAATTTGGATGTCTGTATGCGATTTTAGCGTGTGAGCATTTGTGCACGATATTCCGCGGTTTCTGCCTCCGGATAAACGAAATTTGATCAGCAAACTGAATTGCAGCATTATCGAGGTGGTAAACAATTTACAAGTAGTGTCATTCGATTTCCAGTTTAAAGATGTATGTTTTGAAGCAATAAAACAACGCAAGAAGTGATTTCAAAGAGGTAATAATGATGGGTAAAATGGTGTGAATAGACAATGTTGCAAGCTGACTATGTCTGAGATGCGGTTAGTATCAGGAGAATTGTTAAAAACTATTATATTTCGTGACTTGACTCAATAAATAGTTTTTGATCACTTTTTAGGAATTATAATTACTAAGAGAAAATAAAAGGTTTTATGGGCAGTGAACATTTAAAGTAGACTAGAAAACTTACTGCAACCCCAGGTCATCGCCGAAAACAAATTGCTGCAATTAGCATTATTCTCAATTGCTTCAATAAATAATATGTGTTGCCGTTATGTTTATTCAAGATTTTTGTTGTCCAATTTTGCAGCCATTAGATTTTGAATTAAATAATCACGTTCGTCTTCTGTGGTTGTTGTTGACAAAAAATACCCAGACAAGTTCGGCAGTGATTTTAGGGCGACATATGCCATTTTTGCAACTTTTCAGGAGAACAAAAAAAAAACGCAAAAAGTTTGTCGGCTGTGGTTGCTCTGAAGGATGAGGGTAATGGAGATCAAGGGAACGTGTTCTAAACCAAATTTCTAAGCTCTTTTCAGCGGTATAAATTAAATTCAAGTATTCCCAGAGAATTAAAAATTATTCCATTTTATGGCACATGCATCTTTTTCCTTGACAAAAAAGGAGACAAGTGACAGGTACCCATGTTATAGCTCCATAAGATAATCTTCTTCTGTCATTCTAAATTGCAACAAGAGCTGATAAAAAAAAAGAGACATAGCCAACACTATTTAGAGGCTTATATCTCTTTTTTATCTTTATAAAAGTACGAGATAGGATAATTCTGATTTTACCATTCGATTGCTGGTACTGAGTTTACCCACGACACATATATAACTCATTTTCGGCCAAAAAGGCTTATGTCATCCTTTTAATTATCACAGCCGAGTTACTAAAGAATAATTGAATTGTTTTGGTCTGTCTGTTTTTATAATCACTGGACAATAATCAGTGGCGTTATCATGTAAACTATTTTCTCTTAGATTTTTTACCCTCCTCCCTATAATAAGTATTTTGAAAAACACGTCTTTTGGGGATATTTCCACTGAAAAATGCATGCTTTGGTATTTTTATTGAAAAATTCAAAGAGCAAAAAATTACCTATTTTAGATTTAAAAAATACATTGTTCCCCCTCCTCAATTTTGCCAATTAACGACACGGAATAATTACCGAGTTTGGAAAAAAAATTCCTATGACAAGATAATATTCCTCCTGATTAAATTTAAGGTAGAACACATTTAGTATAATTTTATTTGTTGGATATCTTTGCTTTTTTTTTTTTTGTTGGCAAATCAAAGTTGTAGCAAAGGTTACGGGGTGTCCTTCATAGGTGTTGTGTAAACCCATGGAGTTATGTACGAAGTTGTTTCCTATATCACAGGTTTGGATGGAAGGCCAGTGATGGGCCTAATATCTGAAACAGAGTGAAGAAGGCAAGGTCGGAGGTGCAGGAGGCTGGGCATGTGTACGGAGTTAAGACCAAAAGCAACAGATGATAAGAAACTATTGATGGGTGTTCAGTAGGCCTTCTTTGTGTCTTTAGCACTTTTTTCCTGCTTCTTTTTTTGTCTATGTATCCTTGTCAAGGACATATGCAGGAGGGCATTTCTTGGGCCTTCCCAAATCCAAAATTTTCTTTACTTTCTGTGTATTTCTTATTCAAATTATCAGATAAAATTTATCGTTTTATTATCTCCCCTTCCCTGAATTTTTTTTATTATCCCCTTAAAAATTATTGCACACGTCTCTGATCCCTTTGTTCGGTTTTCTTCAGTGCCTAATGCCCCTTGGGCTATATTAAGCATAGTTTTGTAGTTATTCTATAATTTTAAGTTCAGCCAGATTTAACTTTTTCCCTATTAAAAACTTCAAAAATAATTATATCGTAGGGTTAAAAATAATTACATACAATGAAATTTCAGAAACATTTCAGCCATCCTACTGAAGAATCAAAATCACGGGACAGAATTTTTCCTTTCAAGCTTTATATCTCTACGCAAAATTTCAATTTTTTTAAGCGTTGGTTACACCCCCAGGAAAAGTACAAACTATTAAACCCATAAAAAAAAATCTTGCCTACATCCACAGTTTGTCGTATATACCTCCTTTTGCAAATCTTATCAATTAGTAATCCCCCCAGGCACTTGAGAATTCCCTCGCAAGATATTTCCAAATTTCTAAGACTTCCCATCAAAAATAATCCCCCTCTCATGCAAACTTAAGCTCTCACACTCACATCATGAATTCAAACAGTGAATTTCAGTTCAATATGGCTATCATTGCGTATTCGTGATTTTTTCATTTCTGTATTCATCAACATGTCACTTTTGGTAGCCAAATTACTTGAGTAGCCAAATGTCAAATAGAAAATTGCATGTTGGCAACTTCTTGTCACAGCGAGAGATCCTACTATTCATTTGTCTGAAATAGCCAGTAGTGCTCAATGGACTAAACCAACTCTCAGCGGGAAAGAAATCCTGTTCATGGGTTAAGTGACATTTACGATGTTATTTACATGAAGATTTCACATATTATTTTCATACTGCGGTACAGAGCCAAATAGACACTTCTCTGAAATATCTAGTTTGATAAAGATTATGTTGGTGAAGCAATTTCGGCTGCAGTAATTCAAAAGACATTTTGTAAATTAAAATATATCCAGTGGCGGCTCTGGACTCTTTTGCGCCTGGGGCAAAATCTAGATTAGCCCCCCCCCCCTGTCTCCCAAAAGTTTTCAGACCATATTTTAACAAAAATTTCATTTATAATAAAATTTTATATTTATTTAAATCGGAATTTTCGTACTTTAGCCCCTGCAAAATGACAAATTATCTCGTCTCAATTAATTGCTTCTAATTCTTCGCGTTTTATGTTTATTAACGCTCAATCATTTAGTCTTTTTTAGTTCATAGTCAATCTGAGGTACGTTAATATTAGTTTAAGTTTACTGAACGAACAATTAGTACTGGCTACCAATACTGCCATCGCTAAACTTTATACCCCTAAAATTTCTGCGCCCTGGGAAAGTGCTCTGTCCCCCTAAAACTGCCTTCGAATATATCGCACTCTCTGGACTGAGCAATTTTTTCGATTAGTTTGCACTGTATTCCCCTACCTTATCCAAAGGGTCACCCCCATGTGACGTACATTTCTGAGTGCCGCAGAGTTCCACCAGGCATGGCACAGTCCCTGCGACACTTGGTACGCCTGCACATGGGATTTTTGGAAGTCGGTAACTCTTGATCTTAGGCTGCACCGAAGCTTTCAAACCTGAATTCAAGGCTCGCCGTTTCATGGTCAAAAGTATAGAATTCTACAGCCCAGAAGAGTATGCTTGACTTGTGCACTAGCTGTTCTTCTTTGCTCTTCTCATGTTCTGTTATTATGTTCTCTAGTTGTTATGCTCTGCAACGCCAACCTAGAGCTTGTTACCCTAAATACGCCTCGGAGTAAACAGTAGCGTCAACTGGAGGGAGGTGCTCTACCTCCTAGATTTTTCGTCCCCCTAGATTTTGAAAAATACCTTTTTTGGGGTACTTCATTTAAAAATGCCTTTTTTGGCATACATTGGAATATTAATTAAAAACGAATTAGCCCTCTCCCTATACATTGAAACATAAATTTACCCCTCCTTAATTTTTGTAATTGAAGGCACTAGCAGTAAAGAAGGATCCTGTGATCCTGTTGAGTTGCTCCATATGATGGCTTTTTTAAAATCAATCCGTTAATTGTTTCGAATAAATACTCAACTAGTTGTAAATATATCCTTTTAGAATTCATATTTTTTAATTTAGAAGATTGTTGGTTACCATGGCCGATCTATCGCTTATCCTTATCATTTCATTTTGATCCCTTTAAAGGTAAATAAGTAAGATCTAATAATAGATCTTAGACGGAGAGGGAATTATCAACTATGTCCTTTACTCCTGATATACACAGTGGCGTCAATTGAAGAAGATTAGGTGGGGGGTTCAAAATCTATGGGGAGGACAAATTTTCTCACTTTTTTTATCTTTCCAGTGAAAATACCGAATATGGGATTTTTCGATGAAAAACACCTCGAAAAGGGTATTTTTCAAAACTTAGGGGGGGGCACACTCTCTCTTGACTTGCCCAAGTTGACACTACTGTATTTCTAGAAGGGAGTCAAGGGTTACCGCACACTACTTGTTGCACCTTAGACCATCCTAGCTGAGAGGATTGGTGCACTGGATCCAGGATCCTTTGTCCGAGAGGGCGAGGGTTCGAATCCTAGTGCACCCAATTATTTGGTTTGGGACGGAGGTCAGTGGCGTGACTCTCTAAGCTCAGCCAGTGTCGACCCAGCTCTAAATGGGCACCTGGAGAAACCTATGGAAGGTAAATAGGAAAGGTGTGCCAAAGCACAGGATGGTTGGCCCCCAGCCCCTCATAGCACTTCCTGGCTGAACGGCCAAGAAACGAAGATCAGCACCGCCGGTAGGGACTGTAAAGTCCAATACCGTATTCTTTGCCCTTTTTTACTTGTTGCACACTCTGTTAATAAAAAAAGAACAATCATTCTCATCAACAGATAAATTACAGACGATAGAATCGACAAAAATCTAAGTTTACGCTGGATTGACAACCTTGGTCAGTTATAAGTAACTAAAGCAGGTCTTGACATTGACTTTTCAAAGTAGCATCATACAGATAACTATTTCAGTTTTGCATTAATTACCTTTTTCCTTCTTTTTTAATCCAAATTAGGTCTGTTCAGCCGATAAATAATAATAATAATAGTAATAATAAAATCGAGTTTTTGAGCCAACTTGAATAGTTTAGCTTCATCAGTTGTACCAAAAAGTGCTGATTTCCCAGATAAGTTTATGTGACCCCCCACAAAAATCTTCAATTCCGCTTGAAAACTCGTGCGTGTGTTAGGTTTGACAGTTAAAGTTACGGCCATTTGAAGAATACTCTAAAACGTCAACTATCTGTTTTAATAAGGGACTGAGATTTGAACGCAAGAGCTTGGGGGGGGAGGCTCCTACAGTCCATATATCCTTCGTCTTAAGTGTGAATCTAGTCATGGCTGGCTGGTGATGTAATTGATTAAAGCGTGGAGCTAAAGTTGTCAAAACGACAAAAACTTTATAAATTACAGAGACATTGTAACAATAATGAAACTTTCCAGGGGCTGCAACTACAGAACCCCATCCCTTAATATGTGCCTGCAGGGTCATATTCTGGGTTTTTTTGGGGGGGGCATAAAAGTATTTTTGTTTGGGGATTTACAAAATAAGACTTAAAAAACGCATCAAAATTTGGTTATATGCATTTTTGTCACATTTTTACGAGCTGGACAACCATTTCGGGGGAGGGGGGGGGGGTCAAACCCCTAGACCCCTGGATACAGCCTAGCGTGCCTGAGTGTCTTGAGAAACCGTTTATTCAAGATTCTCGTGTTTTGCTGAAATATTAGCACATATTATCTAAGTGAAATTCGTCAAAAACAGAAACTAAACAAGATCACGACAACAAGCAATTTGCTCTAAGGTGAAAATTTAAAACCAAAGCTTCACCTGGCTATTAAGATTCTTCCGAAAACAGGAAAGGGACATGGGTAAGAGTATTAGCAGCCATGTGCGAAAACCCGAGAATTTGGCCAGATGTGTGTATTTAGGACTTATTAGAAAGACTTCCGAAATACCGTAGCTTTATAATAAACGTTATAACCGTCACGATCAAAGGTCATAGTTATCCTTACAGAAACTAAAATCATTAGCCTCACTATTGTTTTCCCTTTTTGAGTTTCAAAGCCCAGGAATGGCTATTAATTTTGTCAAACAGTTCGTGGTAAAAAACTGTAAGTAAGGAGAGATCCGGCTCAATAGTAAACGAAACTCTAAAAGACGGAATTTTGATACCAATTTATACATAAAAAAATTTCATTATTATGCTGATTCCAAATATATAAGTTTCATTAAGTTTAGTCATACTCATCAAAAGCTACGAGCCTGAGAAAATTTGTCTGATTTCCGAAAAAAGGGGGAAAGACCACCAAGAAGTCATATAATTTTAATGAAAATCACACCATCAGATTCAGCTTATCAAAGAACCCTACTATAGTGGTTTCAAGCTCCTATCTGCAAAAATGTGGAATTCCGTAATTTTTGCCAGAAGAAAGATCACCGATGCGTGTTTATTTGTTTTTTGTTGTTTTGCTTTTTCCAGGGGTGATCTTATCGACCCAGAGGGCCTAAAAGGTCGAGAGAGGGCTCATTCTAACGGATATTAAAAGTTCTAACGTCCTTTTCAAGTGACCAAAAAAAAAACTGGAAGGCAACTAGGCCCCTTTTCCCACGCCACTTTTTCCCAAAATCCTCGGATCAAAATTTTGAGATTTTTATTTTGTTCAGCATAGTTGAAATGCCCAATAACTGAGTCTTTGAAGATAGCATGATCCCCCACAGCCCCTGGGGAAAGATCTTTAAGTTATAAAATTTGCCCTTTATTTCCGTATAGTATTTGTTATTGGGAAGTATGCATACATTTCTCGGGTGGGGAGGAAAGGACGAATTTTCTGTTGGGGCAATTTGGTACGAGGAAAATTTTCCATAGAGGGAAGCTTCCAGGGGGTGAAATTTTTCAGGGAAAATTTTAAACTGGGAGAATTTTCCCGATTTTCTATACGAAATTTCTGTAATGCTTTGCTTTCTCTTTCCGATTCAATTTTACGCGTGGAGATGTTAATGTCCGGGGTAAATGTTTGCCAGGATTGAATTGTCCTTAGAATATTTCCGTGGAGAGGGGAATTTTTTCGTGGAGGTGGAGCAATATATCCTGACTTTATTTTAAAAAAAGATCAGAAATTAAATTAAAAAAACTAGTTTTTTCAACTAAACGTGAGGAGCAACATACAAACTTAAAATGAACAAAAATTATTCCGTATATGAGGAGGATTGCCCCCAGCACCTCGCTCTTTACGCTAAAGTGTAAATTTTGTCCCAATTCTCTGAAAACGACTCTTGAAACACAAGGGTCGTTCAATTAGAACAATATGTAACTTTTTTTTTAAATGCCGAAAAATTTTAGCGTGAAGAGCGAATTGAGGAGGGGTCAATCCCCCCCATATGCGCAATAATTTCTGTTCGATTTAATTTTTATTGTTGCATGGAGTACATTTATACTCCTTTAATTTTCAACGTAATACAATCAATTAGGTATTGTTTTTTCCAAAACCACACTGCCTTTCTATGACGAATAAATAAACATTCAAATGGAGATAAGTCCGTTTATAAGACAGCAAAAACAGATACAAAAGTCTAGATATGCCGACCACAAATATTTAGACTTTTGTATCTATTTTTTACTATCTAATAAATGGACTTACCCCGTTTGAATGTTTATTTGTACTCCATTAAGGAAAATATTAAAATTAACACCCAAATCATGAACATGCGAAGTGTAAGATTACATTGTTTTGTGAGGTAAATTCGCCCCATTCCACAATTAATCGTAAATAGAAATTGCTTCGGCTTAATAGAAATTGCTGTGCCTGTTCATGCATAAATAAGTGCTCAAAGACATAGGGAACAACCTTATATATAATTTATATCTATAAATGTGTGTTACATGTTACTCACCATAGTGGTGACAGATTGCGGAGTCGCTTCGAACAAAAAGGTGTGATCAAAGACATAAGAAACAACTTTTATATCTAATTTATATCTACAAAATATGTGTTATGTGTTACTCACCATAGTAGTGATAAGATTGTGGAGTCGCTTGGAAGATAACGTGCTCAAAGACATAGGAAACAAACCTTATATCTAATTTATATTTACAAAATACGTGTTATGTGTTACTCACCATAGTGATGATAGACTGTGGAGTCACTTGGAGCATAAACATGTGTTTAAAGACATAGGGAACAACCTTTTATATCTAATTTATATCTAAAAATGTGTGTTATGTGCTACTCACCATAGTGATGATAGACTGTGGAGTCACTTGGAGCATAAACATGTGCTTAAAGACATAGGGAACAACCTTTTATATCTAATTTATATCTAAAAATGTGTGTTATGTGCTACTCACCATAGTGATGATAGACTGTGGAGTCGCTTGGAGCTAATTCCCTTACTTTTATGAACCATTCTTCAGCTTCAACAGATTTACTCTGCAAAAAAATAATAATAACTAAATATCCACATTGAATTTTTTCTTTTGTAGTAAATGTAGTCAGTTTTACCTGCGACCCATAAGCACAGGAGCCATGACTTCAAAAGACTCTAAGTCTGTTTTCATGTTCCTACCCTAACCCATTCCCTAATTGTATGACATGAAAGGTCCTATGAAGACAGTTCCATTACTTGTTTACACTTGCTTAGAAAAAAAAGGAAGAAAAGAAAGTCAAATTGGGTTTAGAACCTGCTCCTCCTGGACTGAAGATCTTTAAGCTGGTAAGTTCCCAATTTATCTTCAAAGTTAAAAAACTTTAGTGTATAAATGCATAAACAATTTCTTGGGTTCCATTTTATTTGGGCCATAGATCCATTCCTTCAAATTTTGTTCGGGAGACATAATTATTTTACGAGCTCACAAGATGCCACTGTTAAGAAGGTGAGGGGTGTGGAGGTAGAAACTTGAAAATACCTTTTTGAAACCTACCTTGGGCTGCAGAGCAATTCCAAAAAGTTCCATTGGTCTAGTACAGCTGGGAAATGACAACACGAGACCCTGCTCTAGCTACAAGGTTTACATCAATTTTTAAAAAGCTCTCAGGTACAGGCCTATGCATTAATGTACGCAAGGGGGGAGGTCCCAATAAACCCGTTCCGAAATCTTAATTTTCCTTAATTTCTGGAAATTTTGTTTTAACTTTGCCCCCGTCCTCTGAAAAAGATTCTTTCGTACGTGCTTGGGTGTATTGCTTGATTTCTTGAATGCTGGCACCCGCTAATTAATTTTCATATGGCCAAGCTTTTTGGCTGTATCAACCATCTAATTAAATTTAACCTCTATGTGTATTATCCTCAATGGACTCACCCGCAGGGACATGTGCTGGACAGAAAGATTTGGGCTTGAGCCTCCCCCTCCCCCCCAAAAAAAATTGTTGAGCTGTTTTATTTTATAAATTTTTACTTAAACACCATTATGCTTTCCATATACTGTAATCCGTTTATTTTTGGTACTTGTATTCAAAGTTATGCCCCTCCTCATAAACAGAACACTTTTTACGTGCCAGTCGGGGACCTTTCAAATGGAGACAGCCGGGACAAGCTGCCCTGGACGTCGTCACCGAGGGCGCAGTGGCCGGGGCTTCTTTTATTTATGTTTAAGTCAAAAAGGGGTAGGATAATCAATTTTGTCCCTGGTAGCCACCATCCCTAGGAACTGCCCTGGTAAATATGTACACATTAACCTACTTTGTTTATTTGGCAGCCAACATCAGAGAGAGAGAGAGGACACTTTTATTATACATATCATCAATATACAAAAAAAAACACATCAGCCACTTTAGAAAGTCAGAGACTTGTTAGTAGTGGCTGATAAACATTAATGAGCACCAATACCAACAACATTAACAAAAAAAAAAAAAAAAAAAAAAAAAAAAAAAAAAAAAAAAAAAAAAAAAAAAAAAAAAAAAAAAAAAAAAAAACAAAATGAAACAAAAAAATTGGGAACAAGAAAACAACATGAAAACAAAGAATAAGAAAAAAAAAAAAAAAAAAAAAAAAAAAAAAAATGAAACAAAAAAATTGGGAACAAGAAAACAACATGAAAACAAAGAATAAGAAAAAAAAAACAACAACACTTAAAAAAACAAATCAATAAGCCATCCAATTTAAATTATTTATTTATTTTCTACTCAGAAGGTGATTCTTCAGTCTACTCTTAAACTGGCTAACATTTTCAGATAACCTTATACTCATTGGTAAAGAATTCCACACTACTGGTCCAGCAAACTTGGGACCAAAACTTCCCCTCTGAGAGCTGCGACACTCATATACCAAATCATCCATATTTCTAGTCTCATAACTGGGGTATGAAGAATTCCTTATAAACATTTGACGAAAAATTTCAGGGGACAAACCATAAATACTCTGAAATACAAATATAGCAAGTTGATAATCATGAAGTTGGCTAACATTAAAGATCATAAAAATACATTGAGCAGGGGACAAACCATAAATACTCTGAAATACAAATATAGCAAGTTGATAATCATGAAGTTGGCTAACATTAAAGATCATAAGTTTCCTATAGCAATTAACTGTATCATTTTCACCATGGACATAATTTCCTAGTAGTCTAATAACTTTATTTTGTAAAACCTGGACACGTTTAAAACTTGTATAAAATCCACCAGCCCATATCACACAACCATAAGAAATATAAGGCATGACAATAGAATGATAAAGAGTTAAAAGGGCAGAATGAGGTAACTGATTTCTCAGACGCCGAATCAATCCAAGCCCTCTAGATACCCTAGCTGCCACCTGATCACCATGTGCTTTCCAATTCAGATTTTGATCAAGCTGGAAACCAAGGTATCTCACCACAGCTACTTGTTTCAATGGCCTATTACAAAGAAATATTTTTCCATTTAAACCAACTGGACTTCCTTTCCTACTAAATAATATAAAATGAGGGGTATAAATTCATATGACGGCATACCAATGTGACTAATTTGGGGTTTCCATGTCTCTTCGATTCCGCAGAAGGTCCCCAGGCGTTTCATGACAAAGAGTGAGCTACTCGTGAGTGTACGTAATCAATAGTGAACCCGATTCTTCCTCTTTAAGACTCAGCAGTTAAATCACCTCATTCTCACTAATTTTGTCGGCCTTGCTAGCTCTTGAGGTGGGGCTCTCAACGCCAAGTTTAGGGCCACGAAATCATTTATAAAAGACTAGGACCCGGGACCCGTTAATGCAACAGGCCCAATTATTCAATTAACTTCACAACATCTGGTGGCAATAAAAGTCAATTCATAACATGAATTAGAAAAGAAGTGATAAGTGTGTAGCCCCTGTGATTAAAGTTCAAAGTCTTTCATACCGCTTTTAATTCCTGGTTTGGTACTTGTGTCTAATAGCCACCACACTCGAGATCTTGTATCGCGAATATGAGATAATAACCAGTTTTACGGTCTTTATATCAGTCAATATTAGCTTCGGCTCGGTGGGAAATTACCCTTTAGCTATATTTTAATTAAATATTTATTTGGTATTTTGGCTAGGCTAGGTTAGATTAGTTTACGTATTTAGTATGACGCGGTCTGGGCGGTCCCCCTTCCATAATTCTTTGTTCTAGTTTTCATAATTTTGTTGATAAAGTATTATATTTTCATAGTACTTGTTTTATTTGATTAGCATTCACCAAACTTCAATTCTGGACAGAACTTGAGTGTGATGGCTGTAAGACACAAGTACCCCTGGTTATAATCATTTTCCGGATCACAAAGATAAAAATTTGAGTGCCTAGACACTTTCTAATTAGCTCAATCACTAAATCTTAACTGATACAAAGCTAAAATTTTAAAACTATAATCAGAAGCAAGGTCGTTTTTACACTTAGAAGGGCTTCGGATAAAAAAATCATTTTCAGAAGAAAATAAACTCCTACACGCTACTCACGTATAAAAGTATATGTCATTTTAATGATTGCATTCTAGGCTACAATCGGCTACAAACAATGTTTATGATAAATTCAAAACCCGAATTTCTGCATGGTTTTATGTCTTATGCTCTTCGCCAAATTTAATGACGGACTTGAAAGAAACTTCGGCAATTCTTTGCCGCACACTAAAAACATCAGACAAGAATATAAATTCTTTTAGTATCTAACTCACGATAATTATTTACCTACGCTTTTTCATAAAGATTTTAACTACATTAACAAGGGCAAATCTTAAGGAAGACAAAGATGCATAATTCAAGTCTATTATTTTGTTGCGTTTTATTTTTGAAGCTTAAGTATTTTATAAGTTATCGTAAAGAAAAAGTTGCGTCTTCACTCCATGCGGTATATTTGATTGCTGATTTAATATAGATTTACATGCTCTAACTCTCCGTCTATGGCACCTTGTTACATTCAATGTTTATTAAAGAGACATATTTTATGTATATCAGTGTCCAAAAAAGATACTAAAAATGTCGGGGTTTTATAGCGTCAAACCAAGAAAATGTGTGTCTTCACCGTATGTGGTTCTTCTGACTGCTCGGCTACTTAATTGATTAGACACATTTTGTACTGAACAGTGGCATCGTTGAGGGGGGGGGGAGGTTGCCCCCCAATAATTTGGAGAACAAAATATTAAGTAGCTCTAAAACTGCTCGTTTTAAGTTTCAACTTCATTTTTACATTGAGCAGATCATTTTTTTAGTTCTTTTTTTAGTCAAACAGTTCGTGGTAACGACTGTAGTAAGGAGCGACCCGGCTCAATAGTAACTGAAACTCTAAAAAATGGAATATTGATAGCAACAGTTACATCAAAAGAATCACATTTTAATGCTGATTTTAAATATATAAGTTTCATCAAGTTTAGTCTTATCCATCAAAAGTTTGATGGGCCTGGACAAAAGCTCTTTATCTAAGCTGTCTGAGATACTTTGTTTTACTTCAAATTACAAAAAAATTATCAGTAATAAATTATTCAAATTACAAAAAAATATCAGTAAAGTGCTAGTTTTCTATAATCTTACAAACATAGGGAACAAATTACTAAGTAACTCTCAAACTTTTGGTCGTTTTAAAGTTAAACTGTGTAAGCTTTAAAGCTACAATTGTGACCATAATAGGAATATATAAAAATCAAAATAATTAACACTTTTTAAGGAAAAAAATAACAAAAGAAACTTACTTGACGAGCAAGAAGTTTGGCATATGTCAAATGAGCCGGTATATGATCAGGTTTTACCCGCAATGCTTCCTTATACCAATATTCTGCTTCCTCTAACTGATCAAGCTTGAAATAGGCTTCCCCGAGCATATTGTATAAACTCTGAAAAAAATAGTAAGAGTTCTTGTAATTTGGGCGTTTTCTTCTAGATTTCATCGTAAACACTTTAGTTACATGCATCTATAATTTCTATAGAGTGTTCAAAAAATGTTAATGACGAAGAAAATCAAGATTATTTTAAATCTTAATACGAAAACGGTAGAAATGCTAAAAAAAATATTACCATTGAACTAGACTTCTATAAAGAGTATTCTTATTTAAAAAACAATAAGATGTATTTACATTAAATTTTACTGAAACAAGTATATATTCAAGATTGTTTCTAGGGGCGACTGCACTTTCAAACAAGACCACAGAAACAGGTAAATCTTATGGAGAAATGCCACATTACATGAAAACAAGCCCTCTAAAAAGACTGTACCAAAGTTTTGAAAAAAACATAAATGATACTGAATATTGCTTATTGAATTGGTGTCCTAGGCCATAGAGAAAAAAAATTGTCACAACAATTCATTCCAAAACTTCACAGAGGTTCGAGCATTAGAATGGCTAGGTACTTATTCCTAAGTGTGGCCAATTTTTCGGAGGCTTTTTTGGATATGTATTTAGGGGGTTACTCCACCTTTACCCCCCCCCCCCCAATGCATGCTAAAAGGTATATGTTCCGTCTGTAACATTTTGCACCAAACGTACGGCTGTAAATTGACCAGAAAGGACAAGGTACTAACAACACTAGATTTATTAATTTCAGGTCTATCATAGAGCATCAGGTCTATCTTCATAAAGCAAGAATCAAGAAATTAGCCTAAAAAGTAGCATGAAAAAACGTATGTTCAGCCAGAGCCAAAACAAGTTTCTGGAGCAAACTTTGTGGGTTTTTTTTGTTTTGTTTTTTTCATGGGAAAATGTATAGAACACATAATAGGCTTGGCAACTCAGAAATTATATATTATACTAATTGTAACGGAGAGCAAAGCAACTGAAAAATTCGTTATCTTTGGCGAAGACGAACGCATAGGACGTTCGTCGCGTTCATCGCACAAGATGAACGCAATTTTAAGGTAAAAATATTACATTAAAACTATGTCTGTAGATGGAATGAATGGAATTGTAAGGGAAAATGGAAATATAATATGTTTTGGAAAAAATTGAAACGACAAGCTATCTTGATATTGAAATAGATTACTTCGACTTCTTTCAGAGACTAATTCAGTAAATTCTTCCTATTCTGAAATTGAATTAAAATCGAATAGTTGTTGGCATCAAGCCATGGCTAATTGTAGAAAAAGCCAAGAAAGATAGTCCAATTGAGTGAGAGGCAAATCAGGCCTCAACAGTGTATTTACAACACTAGATTTATTAATTTTAGGTCTTTCATAGAGCCAGAATCAAGAAATTTCTTAGCCAGAATCATTGCTACTTAGCCAATTTCAGAAAGAATCAAGAAATTGAGAGAATGATCTACACTTGATTAAAAAGTAGTAAAATATTTCCTATTTTCGTGACTTTCTGACTTGATTTCACTAGGTTTTTCAATCTAAAAAGGAAAAGCAAATTTCAAAAAATTAATTCACTAGACACATAAAGCAGAATTCCAGTTATCGAATGTTAGCAAAACTATGTCGTACGTTGAAATATTAAAACCGTAGGACTTTTATTATCGGTCATCTTCTGATTACCAAATACACATATCTCAGATACTGCCTTTTGCCACACATGAAAGAAAGTAGCTTAGAATTGATATAAAATTAAAAATAAAAAAAAAATACGGAAAGTTTTTGCAAAGTAGGCATTCGCGGGGTAAATAGACCTTTCCTTTTAAAACAAGTCCTACTTTATTTTCAAATGATCTAAAATAACTAACTAAATAATAAGTTTCACAATTAGGCATGGTAAATGGTGTCACCAATATACTCAGTATCTGCAGTTTAATATTTCTTACATTTTAAGCTTGATACGATAAAATAAGGACAGTCAGAGCTCAGTTTTAATGATTGGACCCAAATCATTTTGGGAAGGGTCAGAAAAGGGACGTAAAGAGGAGGATATCGGGTTTATGACCCCTCAATCTTTCAAAGTCCGTTACTACAATTCAAAGCTATATAAGGGGAAGGGGGTGGGGTAAATGGACATAAATACAATTTAAAAAAAAATGCAATAGTGGTAAGAGAAGAAAATTATTATTTTCTTCCACTTGGTTACTTTTATCGAAAAAAAAATAAAACAATGTTCAATTAATTGGGAAATAAATCAGATGGTCACGTGGTTCTGGTTAAAACAAATAATTGCTTCCCATTTCTGGAAATTATGTAGAAAAGTAATATTGCACCAGTAAAGCGGGAAGCAGGGTTGTCAGTTTGTTCAGATTAGCCTTAGGAGTTAAGCAGAGTTTCGTTTTCTTCTTGTATACATGGGCTATTTGGAAAAATATCGGACAGGAAGGGGTTACAAGAAAAGATTTAAAGAGAGTAAGAACTTCCCAAATAGGGGCTAATAACAGAGCTCTGAGAAGGATGGGGCGGAACAGGAGTGGGCAGAGATCGTGCTAACCTTAGGAGACTTGGAGCTGCAATGAGTTGTTGGTAGCAATAATAGTCAAAATGGGATTTTGCAAAATTTAAACTGGGAAATAATTACCTTTAAATGCTCAAGAACTGACACTATAGACAAGAGCTCAAGAACTTTTCTCATTGTACTGATGAGCTCAAGAGTTCATTGTCACCCTTTACAACACAAAGCTTTAAGCAGGAATAACAAGATGTAATCCCTCACTTCAGGTAGAGCTTCTTCGAGATTTAAATAGATGATATTAGTACAAAACTATACATAAGAGCTGATTCCTCACCTGAGGTTGATAGTGACTTGGCATTTTATGAATGGCATCACTGTATACTTCAATGGCCTTGTGATATAGTCCTTCGTCAGCATATAATCTTCCTAGATTAAATAGAGCAGATATTTTCGTAGATTCGTGTGTTCGAGGGTCTTTCAAACCAGAGCCATCTAGTTTAGAACATTTCAAGTATACTTCGACAGCCTCCTCCTTTTTCCCTGGAATGGTAATCTTTGCTAATAGAATATCAGACATGAACCAATTGTATTAAAAAGTGGTACAATTGACAAATCTGATTTTCAAGGAATTAAACAGAAACTGAATAAAATTACAAAACAATATTCTACAGAATTAAAAAGACAAAAGACGGCTCAATAGTAACCGAAAGAGTTATTGACGAGGGGGCGAACCTCCTCATATGCGTAGTAAAAATACACAAATATAGAGAAGAAGTTGTAGAAGTTCGTTGCGTAATTTAATTCGTAAGGTATGTATGTTTATTACTAACAAAAACGTTCGTAAAAAAATGAAAAAATCTAGTTGCATTTTTAAGTAACCAAAAATTAGAGGGCAACTAGGCCTCTTCACCCACCCCTTTTTTTTATCAAAATTGTCTGATCAAAACTATGAGAAAGCCATTTACCCAAAAAAAAGAATATTAATATGCAAATTTTGGTTTAATTATTTATGTGCGGTGAGCCAAAACCAAAAGATACATTGATTAAAAAACGTTCAAAAATTAAATATAGAAAACAAGGTTTTTTTTCTGTAAATAAGGAGCGACATTAAAACTGAAAACGAACAAAAATTATTCCGTATATAAAAGGGGCTGTCCCCTCCTCAACGCCTCGCTCTTTACGCTAAAGTTTTTATTGTTTTAAAAAGTACAGTTATGAGAAAGAGTCAAAATTTAGCGTAAACAGCGGGGCGTTGAGGAGGGGACAACCCCTTTTATACGGAATAATTTCTGTTCGTTTTCAGTTTTAATGTCGCTCGTTACTTGCAGCTAAAAAAACTGTTTTTTTTTTTTTTTTTTATTTAATTTTAGTAAAAGGAAATTGAGATATGAATTATTTATCATTAAAAAATAACAATTTAGTGGATAAAATTTTTTCATATAATGTTGTACCTATTAGTTTTTAAAGGGACTAGCTTTCACAGAAGTGATACCATTTTTGTCTCCCAGGACCTTTGTGACAACACAAACATAGTAGCGACGAGAAGGGAGGATTTCAAGCTCCTAGTGTTGGAGGGGGTAGAACCATTGACCTAGGACGGAAATGACTTTTATTTTCCCTGATATGACTGTTTCCATACCTGGTTATGCGAATGACAGATGGTCATGTAGAACAGAATAAGTTATTCTGACACATGTGCATCTAGAAATTACAGTCCAGATTTGTATTTCCGGCCCTCTGATTCCTAAATTTTAGAATTTAATTAGGAAAAGAATATAAACTAGAAATAAAATTGTATTTGATCTTGAAATTAAGGATTTTACTATGAAAGCTCGTTAGAATCAAGGGAAATAACATATCTAAGATTCGTTGTCCTTAGATGTTGCAACATGTCATCTTATGTAAATCTAGCATAATGATCTTCGCTCCACTTCCTGTATGTCAGGCTTCTTTGCAGCACTTAGCACTACTTAACACACACTTAGCACTACGTAAAGCACACTCCTACCCTACGTTGCATGCGTCACCTGGTGTACACGATTTAAGAAGTAGATAGCCCCTCGACGCCTAGCAACCTTAATGTTTGTAGGTTTTTTCTCAGTCAAATTCGAAAGAAACTTTTGCTAGGAAAATTTCAAAACTTTATTTTGCACTCGTGAATTTTTAAAAGTAGAATAATTACCGCTAGGCAAGGCTTTAAAGTTGCACAAAAAGGCCAAGTTTTCAAAGTGAATAGCCTAGATCTTGTGTTATATCTATGAAAACAATCTAAGTGTTTCCTTCACTGACTTAGATTACATCTCATTATGTCCACAGATGTCAAAACAGAAGCAGTTAGTGATTCATCTTCTTTTTTCTTTCTAAGCTCAGCAGGTTTCTTAGCTCGGATGTGCCTTAAACTAAATAACAGATGAAATAAGGTAGTCTACATCAGCACTGGTATCCTAGCTAGCTACAGATTGATGAAAAATGGAGATTATCGGAAGTACATTTCCATTCAAGGTTTTTTTTTTCTTTTCTTTTTTTTTTTTTTAATGGTTACTCCCACACAGAAAGCACAAAGACCGGTCGTACTTTCCGCAACAAATGGTATTTCAAACCTGGGTTTTGTTTTATCCCTCAACTCGGCTGGTCACGTGACGATAAAACCTTTATCGCGCGCTAATGTGTAAAGACTTGATTCAACCGCCAAAATTGTGATGGTGCAAAAGCTTACACAAGATTTGACACCGTTTACCACAGTCTTTCCTATACAATAATGAGGTTCGGTCTGCATTTGCTCTCGTGCAACAACCGAGAGCACGTGAAAGTGACTATTGCAAGCTTAATCATACGAAAAAGGCTTTTAGCGCTCCTGCACGGGTTTGAGTCTCAGCAACCAACTTTGAGAACTAGGCGCAAATTTCTAGGCATTGTTTTGGAAAGACAACAAACCCTTTACAGACCCCACGTCAATTAGAAGTACGACTATCGTTTGTTTTCTTCAAAATGCTAAGATGATCTGAAGAATTGAAAATTAATTATTAACACAAGAACAAAAAGGAACCTGGCGATTTGCTGGCAAAAGCAGAACAAAAAGCCTCTTTGGTAATTTTTAATTAAACATAAAATTTTCACTTCTAACTCAGATAATTTTTTATTTTTATAGATTTACATAATTTTCAGGAATTGCAACAGAATCAAAAGAGGGTCAATGAACTTCAAAAAACAGGTTTTCACCAGGGGCTTCAATACATGAAAATGTAGAGCGGAGCGAAATGTATTTTTCAAAATCTAAGGAGGGGACAATTTTGCAGTTTTTCTATTTTTCAAATGAAAACACAAAAATAAGGTGTTTTTTAATAAGACGTCCAAAAAAGAATATTGTTTCAGGTCTGAAGAAGGTAGCGAGGAAGGATAACTGCCTGGGATGAATCCATCCTAACCCCTCCCTTGATGCACACGATGTCCCATAATGTACACGATGCCCCATAAGAAAAATAGACATCCCACTGCACTTAATACACAAATTTCCAATTCATTATTTTGTCAATTCTCAGATTGGAAATTAAAGCTCCATGTTGGATTCGAGCATCAGCGATGGGGGCTGGGCTTCAGTTCTGTGCAGCAGCCTTTTTTAATCCCCCATCCAGGACGTAGTTCCCCTCTTCTGAAGTAAATTCCTCATTTGAACGAGGAATAAACACCTTACCTAATTGTGAATAAATTTTTTGCCCTATAGCTTACCTAGAAGAGCGTAGACTAGACCAAGATTTAAATGTGCCACTGCCATACGTGGTCGGTAGTTGATGGCATTTTTGTATGATGTAATAGCTTCATCGTATCTCTTCAATTCTTGGTATAATATTCCTCTGTAAAAGAAAAAAAAAATTAAGTGGCATAAATGGTATATGCGATCAAGATTTAAGAGGTTTCATGGGTTACCCAGTGAACTTCAATTAAGTTGATTCTTCTTGCTATTAAATAAAAAAAAACAAGTTTTTTTTAAATGAAAGTAAGGAGCGACATTAAAACTTAAAACGAACAGAAATTACTCCGTATATGAAAGGGGCTTTTCCTCCTCGACACCCCGCTCCTTACGCTAAAGTTTTTTATTGTTTTAAAAAGTAGAGTTGCGAGAAAGAATCAAACTTTAGCGCAAGGAGCGGGGTGTCGAGGAGGAAAAGCCCCTTTCATATACGGAATAATTTCTGTTCGTTTTAAGTTTTAATGTCGCTCCTTACTTTCATTTAAAAAAACTTGTTTTTTTTTATTTAATTTCTGAAAGTTTTTGAATTAATGCATGTCTGATTTTGGCTCTCCGTACATAAATTACTAAAATGAAATTTGCATATTAATTCTTTTTTTGGTTAAATGGCTTTCTCTTAGTTTTGATCAGACGATTTTGAGAAATAAGGGGTGGGGAAGGAGGTTTAATTGCCCTCCAATTTTTCGGTTACTCAAAAAGGCAACTAGATCTTTTAATTTTTAACGAACGTTTTTATTAGTAAAAAAAAACGTAACTTAAGAATTAACTTACGTAACAAACGTACATAACTTACGTAACTTACGTTACGTTTTATCCCAATTCTTTAAGAATGACCCCTGAATCAGAAAGGCCGTAGAATAAATAGTTGAAATTATTTAAAAAAATTTTAGCATAAAGAGCGAAGTATTTATCTCCTCCTAAATACCTCGCTCTTTATGCTAAAGTATTTTTAGAACCCTTCATATGCGTAATAATCTCTGTTCGTTTTAAGTTTTAATGCTTCTCCTTACTTTCAATTGAAAAAACTTTTTCATTTTTATATTTTCATTGGTTTTTTTATAGTAATGCGAGAAAGTCCTGCGCCCTTTTCATTGAATTTCTCTTCCCCCATGAAATACTCCTCCAAGGAAAGATCCTCCCATATAGCCCCCTCCCCTGAACCCCACACCCAAACCAAAAAAATCCCCCTGATAACGTCGGTACACTTCCCATTAACCATTACTGTATGTAAACATTGGTCAAAGTTTGTAACTTGCAGCCCCTCCCCCAGGGACTGTGGGGGGTAAGTCATCCCCAAAGACATATTTATTATGGTTTTCGACTATGCGGAACAAAATGGCTATCTCAAAATTTTGATCCGTTGACTTTGGGAAAAAAATGAGCGTGGGAGGGGGCCTAGGTGCCCTCCAATTTTTTTGGTCACTTAAAAAGGGCACTAGAACTTTTCATTTACGTTAGAATGAGCCCTCTTGCAACACTCTAGGACCACTTGGTCGATACGATGACCCCTGGGGAAAAAAAAACAAAAAAAACAAAAAACAAATAAACACGCACCCGTGATTTGTCTTCTGGCAAAAAATACGAAATTCCACATTTTTGTAGATTGGACCTTGGAATTTTTTCTATAGGGTTCTCTGATACGCTGAATGCGATGGTTTAATTTTCGTTATGATCCTATAACTTTTAGGGGGTGTTACCCCCTATTTTCCAAAATAAGGCAAATATTCTCAGGCTCGTAACTTTTGATGACAAAGACTAAATTTGATGAAATTTATATATTTAAAATCAGCATAAAAATCCGATTCTTTTGATATATCCTTTAGTATCGAAATTCCGTTTTTTAGAGTTTCGTTTACTATTGAGCCGGGTCGCTCCTTACTACAGTTCGTTACCACGAACTGTTTGATATATCTTGGTTGCAGTAATAGCTGCGACCTAGTAAACGGTAAATCCTATAGTAGCCGAAAATATAGTATACAACCGGAATAAGTCTATTTTTTTACTAGTTCATTCTGACGCTGCCTCAACGCGACTACTAAAACTCATTATTTTTCAGTGCACAAAGAAACTAACCTCAGTTAGTATCGAAATTCCGTTTTTTAGAGTTTCGTTTACTATTGAGCGGGGTCGCTCCTTACTACAGTTCGTTACCACGAACTGTTTGATTAAATAAAAAAACAGGTTTTTTTTTTAACTGAAAGGAAGGAGCGACATTAAAACTTAAAACGAACAGAAATTATTGTGTATATGAAAGGGGCTGTTTCCTCCTCAGTAACTCGCTCTTTACGCTTAAGTTTGTCACAACTCTACTTTTTAAAACCAAAAAAAAACTTTAGCGTAAAGAGCGAGGCACTGAGGAGGAAACAGCCCTTTTCATAAACAAAATAATTTCTGTTTGTTTAAGTTAAACCGCCATAATTGTAATGATGCAAAAACTAACATAACATTTTACAACGTACAATGTTTGCCGTTGCAACGTTACCTAGTAACGCTGGATAACGTAGTAACGCTGTAAAACGCTTTACTGCGTTTGACAACGTTTGACAACGTCCTTCCAATAAAATAACGAAATTCGGTCTACATTTGCTCTCGTGCAACAGCCGAAAGCAGGTGAAAGTGACTATGACACACTTAATCGTACGAAAAAGGCTCTGTGACAAAGAGGCTAGCTTTAGCGTAAAGAGCGAGGCGTTGAGGAGAAAACAACCCCTTTCATATACGGAATAAGGCAAATTTTCTCAGGCTCGTAACTTTTGATGACAAAGACTAAATTTGATGAAATTTATATATTTAAAATCAGCATAAAAATCCGATTCTTTTGATATATCTTTTAGTATCGAAATTCCGTTTTTTAGAGTTTCGTTTACTATTGAGCCGGGTCGCTCCTTACTACAGTTCGTTACCACGAACTGTTTGATTAAATAAAAAAACAGTTTTTTTTTTAACTCAAAGGAAGGAGCGACATTAAAACTTAAAACGAACAGAAATTATTGTGTATATGAAAGGGGCTGTTTCCTCCTCAGTAACTCGCTCTTTACGCTTAAGTTTGTCACAACTCTACTTTTTAAAACCAAAAAAAAAACTTTAGCGTAAAGAGCGAGGCACTGAGGAGGAAACAGCCATTTTCATAAACAAAATAATTTCTGTTTGTTTAAGTTAAACCGCCATAATTGTAATGATGCAAAAACTAACATAACATTTTACAACGTACAATGTTTGCCGTTGCAACGTTACCTAGTAACGCTGGATAACGTAGTAACGCTGTAAAACGCTTTACTGCGTGTGACAACGTTTGACAACGTCCTTCCAATAAAATAACGAAATTCGGTCTACATTTGCTCTCGTGCAACAGCCGAAAGCAGGTGAAAGTGACTATGACACACTTAATCGTACGAAAAAGGCTCTGTGACAAAGAGGTTTTACTACCAGGTTTTAGAAAGTAAGTTTATTTAGCTTCCTTTATTTTACATATATCTAAGGAACAGCGTAATCGTTTTATAAAACCACGTCACAGATGTAAACCAATGAAATTAAACTGCACTTTCGAACACGGAACTATAGGAAAGTAGCTCCTCTTTTCATTTTGTTTTCGATTACAAGATCATGACGATCAAAAACATTCAATAGTTTTAGTATTTTTTGTGAAGTTGGAACAATCTTGAAACATGTCTTTTTTTTACGCTCTTTAGCGTAAAGAGCGAGGCGTTGAGGAGAAAACAACCTCTTTCATATACGGAATAATTTCTGTTCGTTTTAAGTTTTAATGTCGCTCCTTACTTCCAGTTAAAAAACTTGTTCTTTTTATTTAATTTCTAATCGTTTTTAACTAATGTAGGTTTGAATGTGGCTTAACTTACACGAAAAATAAAAACGGAATTTACATATTGATTTTGGCAGATTTGTTCCGTATATGACGGGTTGCCCCTCCCCAATGCCTTGCTTTATAAGCTAAATATGTTGGCACTTTTGAAAAAGCCTCCTATTCTAATTAAACGGCCCCCGCGTTTCAGTAGCCGCTCTTAAAAGATTTGGACAGACAGTCAAACTTTAGCGTAAAGAACAAGATATTGAGGAGGCAAAAACCCTTCATATATGATCACCCCACAATACGATCACCCCTGGGGAGAAACAAACAAAAAAAAACAAATAAGCACGCATCCATGATCTGTCTTCTGGCAAAAATAGCAAAATTCCACATTTTTGCAGATAGGAGCTTGAAACTTCTATAGTAGGGTTCTCTGGTATGCTGAATATGATGGCGTTTCATTAAGATTTCTTGAATTTTAGGGGGTGTTTTCCCTCCTGTTTCAAAATCAAGCAAATTTTCGCAGGCTCGTAACTTTTGATGCATAACACTACGAACTGTTTGGTTATACTATTGCTGTTTTTTTTTAATCATATTAATTCTAATCCTCGGTAGAGAAGCATATAATAGTCAAATAAATATGCAACACCGTAACTCTGACTTTTCGTTCTTTTTTAGGCAAAAGGAACAGATTTAAGAGGTTTCAAAATAATAGTGTTGAGAGGTCGCAATATTAAGATTTAAAGAGGTTTCATATTTAAGATGCTCTGAAAAATCAGGTATAATATAATTAATTGAGTTAAGATGCTTCAGAGGTTTCAAGGTAAAGAGGTTCTGAAGGCTTCAGAGGTAAAAAGTTTCAAGGAATTAGCTTACTTTCAATATAAATTTAACTCAGAGGATATCAAATAGCACATTTCTGTGCTATTTTCTTTGCTAGAATACGGTCAAAAAACAATGTCGTACAGCTCAAGCTTTAGACTCAAAGGAATAGAGGGACTAGTTGTAAAAAAAATCCAGCAAATAGTTCTTTTCGATAGCTTATTATTCCACACAGGACCACTGGAGAACTACCAGGTTTTAGAAAGTAAGTTTATTTAGCTTCCTTTAGTTTACATATATCTAAGGAACAGCGTAATCGTTTTATAAAACCACGTCACAGATGTAAACCAATGAAATTAAACTGCACTTTCGAACACGGAACTATAGGAAAGTAGTTCCTCTTTTCATTTTGTTTTCGATTACAAGATCATGACGATCAAAAACATTCAATAGTTTTAGTATTTTTTGTGAAGTTGGAACAATCTTGAAACATGTCTTTTTTTTACGCTCTTTAGCGTAAAGAGCGAGGCGTTGAGGAGAAAACAACCTCTTTCATATACGGAATAATTTCTGTTCGTTTTAAGTTTTAATGTCGCTCCTTACTTCCAGTTAAAAAACTTGTTCTTTTTATTTAATTTCTAATCGTTTTTAACTAATGTAGGTTTGAATGTGGCTTAACTTACACGAAAAATAAAAACGGAATTTACATATTGATTCTGGCAGATTTGTTCCGTATATGACGGGTTGCCCCTCCCCAATGCCTTGCTTTATAAGCTAAATATGTTGGCACTTTTGAAAAAGCCTCCTATTCTAATTAAACGGCCCCCGCGTTTCAGTAGCCGCTCTTAAAAGATTTGGACAGACAGTCAAACTTTAGCGTAAAGAACAAGATATTGAGGAGGCAAAAACCCTTCATATATGATCACCCCACAATACGATCACCGCTGGGGAGAAACAAAAAAAAAAAAAAAACAAATAAGCACGCATCCATGATCTGTCTTCTGGCAAAAATAGCAAAATTCCACATTTTTGCAGATAGGAGCTTGAAACTTCTATAGTAGGGTTCTCTGGTATGCTGAATATGATGGCGTTTCATTAAGATTTCTTGAATTTTAGGGGGTGTTTTCCCTCCTGTTTCAAAATCAAGCAAATTTTCGCAGGCTCGTAACTTTTGATGCATAACACTACGAACTGTTTGGTTATACTATTGCTGTTTTTTTTTAATCATATTAATTCTAATCCTCGGTAGAGAAGCATATAATAGTCAAATAAATATGCAACACCGTAACTCTGACTTTTCGTTCTTTTTTAGGCAAAAGGAACAGATTTAAGAGGTTTCAAAATAATAGTGTTGAGAGGTCGCAATATTAAGATTTAAAGAGGTTTCATATTTAAGATGCTCTGAAAAATCAGGTATAATATAATTAATTGAGTTAAGATGCTTCAGAGGTTTCAAGGTAAAGAGGTTCTGAAGGTTTCAGAGGTAAAAAGTTTCAAGGAATTAGCTTACTTTCAATATAAATTTAACTCAGAGGATATCAAATAGCACATTTCTGTGCTATTTTCTTTGCTAGAATACGGTCAAAAAACAATGTCGTACAGCTCAAGCTTTAGACTCAAAGGAATAGAGGGACTAGTTGTAAAAAAAATCCAGCAAATAGTTCTTTTCGATAGCTTATTAGTCCACACAGGACCACTGGAGAACTACCAGGTTTTAGAAAGTAAGTTTATTTAGCTTCCTTTAGTTTACATATATCTAAGGAACAGCGTAATCGTTTTATAAAACCACGTCACAGATGTAAACCAATGAAATTAAACTGCACTTTCGAACACGGAACTATAGGAAAGTAGCTCCTCTTTTCATTTTGTTTTCGATTACAAGATCATGACGATCAAAAACATTCAATAGTTTTAGTATTTTTTGTGAAGTTGGAACAATCTTGAAACATGTCTTTTAACGTTTAAAAATATCTACTGGAAAAGCCCAGATTGTGGAACAATTTCACAAAAATTTGGAGGGGGGTCAAAAGTTATTTTTTCCAAATATAAGATGACGCAGATTTGTCAATTTCTCTGATAGAAATACCCAAAAAGGAAGTTTTCAATGAAAACACGACAAAAAGGGTCTTTTTCAAAATCTAGGAGAGCGGGAACAAATCAAATGGGTATATGCCCTTTGCTGCCCCAAACTGACGCCAAGGAGCCCTCCAGACCCTCTGATATTGCAGATCCAAGAGTTCATTATTAAAGTAATATACTTACAAATTATAGTGAACGTCAGCCATGTTCGTGCGGTAGCTTAGAGCCTTTTTGTACGCCCACTCAGCTTCTGATTTCTTTCCCTGAGCACTGAAAATATTTGCCAAGTTGCCATAGGCTAGAAAACAATAGTATGACTAAGATTATTTCATAATGACAGCAGAAACTTAGCCAGGGAAGTGCAAGGAGATGTCGGGGCCCAGACCCCCCCCCCAAATGCCGAATCTTTTCGAATTTCTGGTCATTTCTACTTCAATTTATTTTATTTAATTATTGACCTCCCCCCAAAGAATCCCACGTACTTGTGCTCATCAATTAAAAAAAAAAGGGTCGTAAGCTATGAAAATTGTCCATGGTTCACGCATAATATTTGTCATTGGGAAATATTAAGACTTTTTTTTTGGGGGGGGGGGATTTTCTGATGGGGGAGGATTTTCCGATGGGAATAGGTTTCCACGGGGATAGTTTTCCATGGGTAGGGAAGTTTCCAGGGGTGAATTTCAAACCGGGAGAATTTGACAGAATTCCTATATGAAATTCTTTGTATTTGCCTTACTTTCTGTTTGCCGACTCATTTTTGCAGGTGGAGATGTTCCAGAAGAAATTCCCGAAGGAAATTTTCAGTTGAGTTGGAATTGTATGGAGGAATTTTCGCTGGGGGGGGGGGATTTTCCGCGGTAGACTTTCCACAGAGGAGATTTCCATGAGGGGAAGAAATTTTAACTAGAGGGGGAGTCAAATTTCCCGGCATTATTTGAATAACGATCAGGAATAAAAATAAAAGAAACTTTTTCAACTAAAGTAAGTAGCAACATTAAAGCTTAAAATGAACAGAATCTCTTCCGTTTATGAGGGGGTTACTCCCTCCTCCTCAATACCACGCTTTTTACACTAAAGTTTCACTGATTGTCCCAATTTTTAAGAACGGCTCCTGAAACACAAGGGCCGTTTAATTAGAATAAGTAGCTTTTTTCGGTTTTAGTCAGACGCAGTAAACACACACTGGATATGGCACTGGCTTTATGCTGGTGCAGAACTGGCAAGGTTATAGCAGTGGCGTCAATTGGGAGGAGCAAGAGAGGGGATATGCCCCCTCTAGATTTTCTTTCCCCTTGATTTTGAAAAATCCTTTTTTATATTTCGTTGAAAAGATAAAAAACAACAAAATTACCCTCCCTAGATTTTGAAAAAAAATCAATTTGCCCCCCTCCCCCCAATTTTCATGAACTGACACAAATAAGTTCTAGGGATAACTAAGGGTAGAGAAAATCTACGAGATCATTTTCTACAGAAAATACTAAATATCTAAATTATCAAATTTAAAAAATCGTAAACCCTAAAATTTTATCCGAAATTTGAGAAGCACCCGCTCAAAAACTTCCTCTCATAAAGTCTAACTAGAAGACATGAATAAACAAGAAAATTAATCTACCTTTTTATACATAATTATGTATCAATACATTTCTACCATGTTCAGCAAAAACGATTCATGTCAATAAGTTGTCGGGTAACCTGCATTTTAATCAATCCGTCCATCTTATCCAGTAATTTTACTTTTATAAGTAATTTAAATCATTTCTTTTGTGACTCATTGTATGAAACCGATTGACTTCTCAACCTCCCTTTTAGGCCTAAGCCATGTCATTTGGTGCGAGATACATTTACGACATCCAGAGTCATAACCAGGGTTTTGTTCTAAGAAGGTTATTTTTTAGGGGGGGGGGTTACACGAAAAAATTAATAAACGCATAAAATTTTTTTTTATATGCATTTGTTACAATTTTACGAGTCGGACAAACATTTCGTGGGGGTCTAAACCCCCCTGGATGCGACCTTGACGACAGCGTATATGCGTATTGTGAGGTTAGTGGTTTTTGGTTTGTTAGAGATTTCGGTTCCTTTCTAAGTAAGGCGAGACTTTTCCATTCGGGAACAACGCACGATTTATATTGTAATTTATGTATTTATAATTTATTATACATTTATTGATTTAATTTATATATTAATTGTTTATAGTGTTATTTATACTTGCGAGCCGCTATTTATACTTATGAGCCGCTATACGAAAAGGCTAACATCATGTTGTTTTCAGTATAATTTATTTTTGTTTCAATTTGTTACAATTTATTTGTTAAACTTTGCTATTTATTAGTTGCGATAAAATTTATTCATAATTTATTAAACATAAAAATGAATGCACAGTACTAATTCCCAAATGTCTCCTAGGCCTATAGAGGGGGAGGCGGATATTACGAGTTACTGAAGCACTAAATCGAAAAGAAAAAGAGATTATAAATGTAATAACTTTACTCACCAAAAAATGAATATAAGAAAAAGTTAAATAGATTAAATATTCAATCCTATACAAAAAGGAAAAAGAAAACGATGTCGAAGAAGCCAAAGTTTTTAATTTTTTTTTTTTTTTTATAAGCTAAACTAGTGACAAATTCAAGCTAATTTGGGCATCTTATTCCATGCAGTATGACTAGTTGTTGTATGATTGAAATACTGAGGGAGTAAAAGCATGAGTGCTCATTTACCACTATACTATTCATTCTAAAAAAAAAAAAAAAAAAAAAAAAAAAAAAACTGTGAACCACGGCCATAGCAAAAAAACAGGGCCTGTGTAAATCATTTGATTGATTTATATTTGAGTCACACAGGAGCTAAAACAATTAACTACAATTATTCAATATCCGGTGATTTTAGCTTCCAAAACACTTGGTTGCTCTTAACCTTCTACGTTCCTAATTATGACCATTAAAGGTCACAAATCTTGTCAAAAATAATACAAATAACATTTTCCATGCTCAAACCTACAGAAATGGGGTTTTATTACTTTTTTTAGAATGAGATACATCACCTTCTTTTGATTGTAAATAGAGAAAAAGAAATAGTACATGAAAATTAGCGTACGACTTTCTACAGTAAGCCTTGTAGCATTATCCCCTGTGCGGGTACCTTAGAATAAAAGTACGCTGTATTTACTTCAGCCCGATTAAAAAAAAGAACAAAAATGAAAGATCTGGGTGGAAGGTAGGGACAGGGACTTAAGAAGGGTGTAGAGGACCTCAAAACCTGGCCCACTCCCCGAAATCCTAAATTTTCCAAATTTCTAGGCACTTCTTATTTAAATTATCAATCACTTGATTAATTAATTAGAATTATATTTTAGAGAGCTATTGAGAGAAGTTTCATGCTATCAAGATAATATCTATTCATAGAAAAAGGCACTTGAAATGAAAGCCTATTTTACGTTCCTCTTTGGTTTTGGTAGCAGTGCCAATAATAAAATCCCATCAAAATACCCATCAATTCCAGTAATTCAGAAGGAAATATAAAAACCATCATTTCGCTGAGATTTACTTGCTTATGGAAACGTGTTTCATGTTTTTGCTTCGAATTTGCCTTTTCGAATTCTAATAAATATGAGACTGAAAGATAATATTGCTTGTTTTAGATTCCATATTGGAGTTTGATTGAAATGTGTAGGTGAATGCAAAACTTGAGGATGAAGTTTTTATAAAAATTATTTCATCACAAATATTCTAAAATATTCATGTGTAAATATTCCAAATTTAAATCACCAAGTAGTTTTGAAAACTAAAGTTGATATGAAAAACAAAAATACATAATAGTCTATTATTTAAACTTATTTTATAAGCTCTAGTCCAACTAAGGAAAAACGAAACGAAAATATTTTTAATATCATGTTTCCGATTTGGTAAATCTTACTTTGTATAATTGGTAAGTATTTATGACCCATCGTCAATCACATGAGGTTATACAATGGGTAGCTGATACTAGTATTTTTACAGGTTATTTTTACAATCAGATTCAGTTCTTTTTTTATCATCATAAGGGGGTTATTATTTCTTCTTTTTTAGTCTGAAGGCAAGCGGGTATTTCTAATTATATGTATTGCATACAGTCAATGGGTTTTATTAGAAGGTGACAGATTGTATACCCAGATTGGGGGTATACTGTTCTGTCTCAAAGCTGGGGATTTGAGTTGAAACTTTCAGGATAAGTTATATCTAGAGGGAGGAACGGGGTTAACAGGCATATAACTTTGTGACCCAGGGGAGGGAAAAAGTATTTTTTTATCCAATTTTCAAAAAAGGGTATACGGTCCAGTCTTTTGTTTATGCCTAATGTCCGACATGATCTAATCATCTAATCATGATCTTAATTTCTCTTGAAAAGGATTTAGAACCTAAACTTACAAAGGCTTTGTGGTATTATATGCATTTATTCTAACAAAGTTAAGTTTCTCAAATTAATATTTAACTTCCGTTATGACTTCACAACTACAGTATTAACCATGCATAAACAAAATTATGCTAAAAATGCTAGATTAGCCTAAGTGAAAAAAAAATTTCCAACAAAAGACTCGAATTTTAGGGAAGTATATATAACCTATTTCGGAAGAAATAGAAGCTTCCATATTTCTTGTGAACTAAACAACATAATGGGAAACAGATCAGACGAGTCTATTGGGCACTTTGAACTTAATGAAATCGGACATTAATCTCAAATTGACAAATTTGGTCAACCACAGCCAAATCGCAAGATCAATTCGCAAGAATTTTGATAGTTTTCATGAAAAACTTTGAACAATAGACCAAAACAAAGAACTTGGTTCACTATTACCTTAACAGAGCACCGGATATTTCTAAAAGATTCGGGAACTACTTAAATTTTTGGCCAATGGAAGAACTAGGTGACAGTTTAGGAGTTGCAGTGAATAAAAAAAAGTTTTAGCTATCTTGCGAAATTTAATTTTCAGAAAGCGTGAAAAAAGCAATAAAAACTTACAACAATAGAGCTCATGACCAGGTATGTACACAAGGGGGGGGAATCTCTGGACCCCCTCTCAATCCTCATAATCCTTAGAATTTTTCCTATAATGTCTTTTCTTTCCTATTAAATTCAACCAATTTCAGTGTGTCTTTTTGAATTTCGTCCCTATTCCCCCAAATGCTGAGCCCTCCTATGTATTTTCTCGCTTACAAAACCAACTGAATTTTATAATTATCCCCTTAAACCAAAATTAATAGAATAGAATAAAATTTTTACTGATTGACCTAAAATTTCCATCCTCTCGATCTACTTTCAAAATATATCACCTATAGCGACTTAGATCCTTTAAAAGAAATAAACTAACAAATCCATCTTAATCTCATAGAGGGGATAGTTAGGCCTATTTTATGTTTCCTTCCCAATGTTTGTCCAACAAAAAATACCATGAAGTTATAAAGTACTAGCTAGATATAAACATAGGAGCCGAGTTTGAACAGTTTAGCCGTTTATGGAAAACAAAAGGAAGAAATAAGGATATTTTGATTCAAAGACAGAGGAAAAAAATACCTTTTGGAGGATTAACCGCAATCCCTGCACGGTATAATTTTTCTTCATTGCTCCAGTCAATATTCCGAGTCACAGTTCTAGCACAAAACACAGAAATGAGGAGAATTATTGCTGAGAGAAGTAAGTTCTTTTTTGTTTCAGAACGACTCCACTTCCGTAGCAAATCACAACCATAGCCAATCATGAGGCAAAATCCCATACTTGGTATATATAAAATTCTTTCTGCCACAACAAATCCCACATAAAAAAATAAATTACTTGCAGGTATAAAAGGGACAATTACAATTAATAAGCATATCACAGCTATGTCAACACCATCATAAAAATAGTTGACACTTATATTCAGTTTTTCTAAGTCATAAGTTATCCGAAAGGGGGATTTCCGCCTTTCTCCAAGCTTTTCACATAACTTTTTCATAAAATATGCTAAAGAACAATAAAACACTAAAGTTAAATAGTTTCGGGGGTCATATATAGAATTCACAGTTGGTATACTTTCCATTGACCAATCGAAACTCAATAGACTGGGGTTTAAAAGTAGCCAAAAGTTAAAAACTGGAAGGTATAAAAATGTGCAAGTTCTTGTTATTATTGAGTCACTGTCCGAAGCAGGATTGTCGGATGGAGAAAATTCGGGGGGTTTTGTTCCCATTATCAACAGTCTTCCTCCAATCAACGATGAAACTGCCAAAGCTACGACCAATGTAGGCTCCATCAAGCTTTTTGAAAATTTCTGAAAAAAAGAAAAATCATAAGCATATGTTATTAATGGAAGGTAAATACATTAAATTGCAGGATATGCAACCGAGTGTATGTATAAGCCTATTTAAATTTACACACACACACACGCACACACAGACATATATATATATATATATATATATATATATATATATATATATATATATATATATATATATATATATATATATATATATATATATATATATATATATATATATATGTATATATATATATATATATATATATATATATATATATATATATATATATATATATATATATATATATATATATATATATATATATATATATATATATATATATATATATATATATATATATATATATGAATGTATTCATAAATTAAGTAACAGTTTGTGGGCTTAGAGCATTTTCAGCGTCTTACCAATGCAAACTTAAAAACTAAATTCACAACTGTGATTGCAATCTTCCCATCCTTAATAATTTTGTGCAGTGGCTGCTTTTCTTACAAAATTTATTAATTTGGCTTTTTCCAAAAATAAAATTTCATTGTAAAAAGAAATATCAATTTTTTGTGCTGAATTCAAAAATCTGTTAGATTTATTTAAAACATTCATTTTAAGTGTGTATTACCACTTGCCCAATCGTTCAGACCCGTTCACAGACAGTGGCGTTAATTGGGTGAGAGGGAGTGGAATCTGTGCCCCCCCCCCCATAGATTTGGAAATATCTTTTTTTTATACTTTCATTGAAAATGGCTTTTTTTATTTTAACCGAAAAAATCTAAAAAAGCAATAAAATTGCTCTCCTCCCTAGATCTTGAAAAGTAAAATTCACTGTGATTTGTGATCAAATTTCCGTGATTTGACGGTACTGTTTATAGGGGTCGGGTCTACATGTCTTTCTCCCATCCCTAAATTCTTTTAATCTCGTCATTAGTTAACTTAGGTTACAGAAGTCTTTTTATTTAAGAAATTTATTACTCAATAAAACCGAAATCTACTAGTTTTCCCTGTTAGCCACGAAAGTTTTAAAACGAATTAAAAAAACGACTAAAAATAATTATTATTCCTGTTTAAACTCCTATGAATTTAGCCCATTATCCAGCTATGTTATAAAAACTTCCTATCAGCATTTGAAATTGGGAGACCATAAAGCACTGTTGCATGTTCCATTTCAATGCAATGAAAATCTGAGTTTTGGTGATTATAATACCTATTCAGATGTAATTTTCAACTAAATTACTTTGCTCTGTTTTTATAGATTTCGTTTGCTAATCAGAAATGCTATTTCACTAAAGTAAGCAGACATACAGAATTTTGAGGCGTTGCTTCACCTCAAGCCATGAGGAGGACCAATTTTCTGAAAGTTTCTCATGTATACATCATGAGTATATATCTCGTGTATACCCCCCCCCCCCCGCACCCAGATTTGTCTGAGGAAACCGTCAAAAAATGCAAGATCCTATTTTGACCGGTCGCTCCAGGAGAAGGGGTTTGACCACCCGCCGGAAGGGTCAGATCTTTTTAAACTTATGTCGAGAATATACATCGTGTTTCGTTTTTAAAGCAAACCAGGAATTATTCATCAGTCGTCCAAAGTCAAAACATTTTTACCTGCATTTTTTTTTCGGTTTTCAAGTTAAAAAGACTACGTGTTCAGTTTATTGGCCTTGCTGGATCGAAAGGTTAAGTCTCTGAGAGACCAAAACTTTTTCTCATTCTGACCTATGGTCTGCGTAGTGCAGGTACCAATTTCCTAATTCCCAGCTGTCACTTGGGAGTGCAATACATGGTTGGGGGCAATTTATTCTACGTTTCCCATGTTTCCCCCCCAAATTCTTTCAGGTACTCATTTAGCACTGGGTCGACTCTGGCTGAGTTTACAAAGGTATAACGGTGACCCCCGTTCCAAACCAAATAACGAACGGCATCAGGAATCGAATCTCTGTCCTACCGGACATAGGATCTTTGAGGCCGCAAATTATTCCTTTTATGGTCTAATCGGGTTTTAAACCCCTAGACAGTCCAACCTAGCGATTAGATGTGCGAGGTGAAAATTCGATATTGATTCCATCACTTACACTCCTTTCACGAGTCTTCGCCTTAACTTGCCAAAATAACTATAGAGCTTTGACTGTGCATGCATCAATAAATGGATGGGGGAAATGTCAGTCACTATAACAATGCATAACTAAGTTAGGTTGTTCTCAGGTTTTGTTAGAAAACCTGCCTTATACAGATCAGAATTTTTTCATTTTTTCACATTTCTAAATAAACAACTTAGGAGTGACCTAACACAGGTTGTCTATGTATTGCGGTAAATTTGCAGTTTACAACATAATTTGGCTTAGATGAAAGTAGGTAGATCACTTGATACATTTTCTTATGCTGCTTTAATATTCAATAATCGCTTCTGGAGGAAATTATATTTTTGAGCCCTTAAGGGCTAAAAGGACTCAAAACGACCCGTAGTATTGTATTGTATCAGATTTACGACGCTTCTTGACTACTAAGGTCCCTGCGTCGGCCCTGCGGTGCATTACTGCAGCATGATTCGATCTCTGGGTCCCGTATTACCAAGCTAAGGTCAAACCCACTGCGCCACCACAGGACACGACCCGTAGTAACCAAAACTTAAAATATGTTTTAAAAAAGCTGAAAATGACGTCACAGCAAAACTGACGTCATCGTGAGGGATTTCTAGCTCTTTTTAAACTTCCTGCAAATTCGTTTTCAATATAACATTTTACTATTAAAGACTAAGGAAAATAACAATTACAATTCCTGAATAGGCAAAGAAGAAGAAGAAGGCTTATTCTTGAGTTTAAATTGATATATTTAGAGAACATAGTGAATCCTTCCTTATGGGTCGTCAAAGTATCCCCTAGGAAGTTCTATTAAAAAAAAATCCCAAAATGCACAAAGATCAAGACTTCCGGCCTAAAAACCAACTTTTTAAACGGAGTGCCCCATAAAACCTTGGATGTGCCCATCTACGCCAAGCATGCTACTACTGCTGGTTTCAAGGCTGTCAGCTTCAATTTAACAATTTGACGGCTGAAATCCAAGCTTAACAAAAAGGGGTTACTAATCCTGGTCTGAAGTATAACGGTAAACTATTAGTAGGCTATGGTAGCTGAAGTAGAATTATTTCACTCTAGGAGACACAAATTCCTGGGCGCATCGGATTCTTTGTGTCCACTGTGGGTATGTTTATCTTGTCCCAAACAGTGCTTACAACTGAATGCACTAATGTCACCTGATAGGTTTACACTCGACTAGAATGTTGAGATTTTCTTAAGCAAAAGTAACAAGATGGGTAACATGGGAATGAATAGTAAATCAGTACAATAGTGAGATTATTCCTATTTTGTAAGACTAACCATTAGTCACTGCAACTGCTTTCGAGCCTTTGACTGCTGCCATTTGTTACAAGGTCCTGTAGCCATTAACGGTTTTTAACATTAAAATCATACTGAAGTGCAGTTTAAAAAAAATAACGTTTCTATTCTAAAATACGTCGTGATAAGCTGAATGTCCAAGAAATAAATTCATCAAAATTTAAAACGTTGATAATGAACCTTTAGAAGGAAAAGATAGTCAGATGGGCACCTTATGGGCACGTATATAGTTTTTTACAAGAGAGGAGGGTTGATCCATTACGGGGATGGGGTGTTCGTCAAGAAAAAAACGATGTGGTTTCCGCATAAAAATTAAATAAAAAATACCAGAAATCCTTGCATTTTGTGGGAGGGGCGAAGTCCGACCGAGGGTTCACCTAATTGCCAAACGTTTGAACCAGCTTGCGTGTGCCACAAATGGTAGGGGTGTGGTGTATATGACGTTACGTGTGATGGGTTGACGCAAGGTGTTGGAGACGTACAGCAAACAACGAAGAACGAAGAAAATAGATAAAGAGAAGACCCACCGTAAAAGAAGATGGTATTATGAAGGTAGCCCTTCCAATGCAATGTATTTCCATATAATGAAACAGAATTACCTTAGCAAATATGTGGTGAGGGAAACCAAGAGGAGTTTGGAGAAAATCCAGTTTAAACTTAATACTTGCTAGGTGTTATACGAGGTAGGTGTTATTCCGGCACCCTTGCTTCAACATTTGTATGGACAGTTAACATCAGATAGCACTAGATCAGATCAGGCACATGCGTAGAAATCTGTTGGGGTGGGAGGCAAAATAAAAAAACACAAAAAATAGGCGGATTATTTAAAAAAAACAAGAAATTGTCCAAGGGATCGTAAGAATATTAACATTTCAGGGAGGTAGAGGGAGGGAAAGTCCCAAGTCTCCTCACTCCAAGCGTATGAGCTTGCAGGGGATAATAGTAGACATGCAAAAACAACCTACGTTTTTTGTCAGAATAGGCCAGAGTGAATGAGAATACAAGTTAATGGTAGAACTGAAATAGATCTTTTAGCCGAACTATTTAAAGGACAATTTGATGAATGCCGTAAAACCGTAAAAAAAAAAAAAAAAAAAAAAAAAAAAAACAGGAAAAAAATTCAAGAGGAAGATTCACCGTTTTTTTTTTTTTTTTTTTTTTTTTTTTTTTTTTTTTTTTTTTTTTTTACTATGCTTTTTAGACATCAGTGTTTACAGTATTGTACTAGAAGGTTAGAAGCAAATTATTTAATTATAATTTCTGATAATCAATTATTTGCTTTTATTGTGTTTAAGATAATGGGGAACACACAATTTTAAGCAATTTGTATTACCATAAGTTCACAAAGGAGCACAGTTTTAGCCCCCTTTATGTATTGCAAGCATTTAAGGGGCTAAATTTATTATTATACGTTAGTTAAAGTTGAAGGTATAAGATTAATAACAATTGAACTATGCAAAAAAGTGGCCTTGCCCGCAAAATCTTCCGAAGCGGCTTTTCAGATATTTTTATTCATTTTAACATTTTTATATCATAAGCTACCATCAGTTCTTTCTTTAATTTAATATCTTGTTTACGACATTCTATGATTATCAAGAATAATTGAAACATGCAGATATATGGATGACTTACCTACAGCGATGAAATTTAGCAGCTATTTATCATGTGTATTATGATTCTAGAAAATAACATACACATCAACAGATCAGTAAAAACTATAGCTTCACAGTTTATAATATAAAGTTATATCTTCCTGTAACCAATTTGTTATTAATAGTATATTATGTGATTTGATTTCATCGTTACAAAACTGAAAATTCTTCGAAAGAGGATCGGTTTTATAAAATTTTCAAATATTCACTTCTGCCAAGATTGGTGCTTTCCACTATTGCTAATGACGTCATAAATTTAAAACTTATTAGTACTGCAAATAGTTAGTTTGACTCACACAGACTGAAATCAGAATGAATATTTAAACAGTTAAAAGCTCGTAAAAGCAGGTAATGGGATCTCTTACTTTGGCGATATTTATGATGAAGATTCGAAGACTGAGAAGGGGCATAATTTGGCAAAAAATTTACACGATGATAAATACCAATGCATTAATTATTCAGTGTTATCACAAAAAGAAGATTTTTTCATTTTTTTTTTATTGAAGAAATAGATTTTCGAGGTATGGAAGATCAAATAGAAAAAAAAACTGGGAGATACTGAAAATAACTTTGTCAGTTCTATAGCTCTAGGTACGATAAGCACAATTGAAGGTAAGCCGGAAACGAATTTCGAAGACCACACTGGATATACATAAAAAATGAAAAAAAAACAAACAAGAAAAGGATAAACGAAGATATTTCCTGTCAGCGAAAAAGATATTTTCCTTCTTATTTTATTGAAGAAATATATTTGTATGCTAGAAAAATAAACAACAAAATAAATATATATCTTTTTTCACTGGCTGGAAATTTCTCCATTTTTTATTTTATATATTTTTTTTTTCATTTTGCAAAGAAGTCTACAGAAATGACCCAAATAAAGGGTAGACGTAGAATTTTCTCAAGCTAAAAGTGGGTGTATTTTGGTCAATACGGGTAGGCTATATTTTATTAGGCTGATTGCTTAAGTTTGAAAGATTTTATGAATATATTGGAATATTCCGGGTGCTCCCGTACCGTACAATCCAGAACACACTCGAGAAGTTTTTGAAGAGCCTAAAATGTAAGGAAAATTTTCAAAGAATCCAAATTTCGCAGACGCGCATGAATTTATTGATTTAGACAGGATTTTGATAATTTGCACCCAAAATTGAGCAACATTTTTGGACAAGATCAAGCACAAACTTACTCTACTTTTATAATACTCAAGTTCGATTTCCACAAGCATATAAAAGGAGACACGTCACTACTATGCCAAAAAAATATTTTCCTTGTTTGTCAAGATAGGGTTGGGGTGGGGTATTGCATCAAGAAGATATATATATACATATATATATATATATATATATATATATATATATATATATATATATATATATATATATATATATACTAGCTGTTGGGGTGGCGCTTCGCGCCACCCCAACACCTAGTTGGTGGGGGCGCTTCGTGCCCCCCCCGCGCGCGTAAGTCGTTACGCGCCATATTAGTTACGCGCCATTGTAGTTGTGTCCCTATGTCCCACCTGTGAATATAGATATATAGGGGGGGGCACAGATATAGATATATAGGGGGGGCACATGTCTTTGCTCTTACATTTTCATTTTTTACACGCTCTAATTCTCGTTTTCGCATATCTTCTAACCGCCTGTGTCTTTGCTCTTTACTTTCATTTTTTATAAGTTTTGATACTCGCTGGTGAATATCTTCTAACCACATCTGTCTTTCTTCTTCATTAGCGAGGCTAGTGAGGCTTTATATAAATATAAAGCTACATAAAATATATCATTCCTAAGTCACTTTTATATGAAAAAAATTCTCACTAGATATTTTTCCTCAAACGCGCTTTTAAAATTTCAGTTACTATGGGTAAACCTAACATGGGTAACCACAAATCTTTATTATGATTTTTGAAAATGCGAATTTCTCATCAGAGAATTTCGGTTACGCTTTATACAGGCTCTGTGAAACCGACCGTATACTTTCCTTATTAATTTAGCACACATCCAAGCCATTATTACTATTTGCAAAATATTGCAAAAAGAAAAAAAAGTTCACGACTTGCTAGATTTACGAGAGAGTCAGTGAAGATCTTTATGCCAAGGGTAGTCATTTGAAGCCATCTAACATTTCTATAACCAACCAGGAACAAAGTTCAATTATTTCTCACATAAAAGGAAGTCATAATCACGTCGTTTTATATTGATTTTGATGATAGGAACGAAATGGTAAATGCAAATGATCTTTATAATCGCACGTTTTTTGTGCATATAACGAGCGGGGACAACAAAAACCATTTAAATCGCGATCGTTAGAGCCAAGTAAGTGTCTACCAGCAACGGAGCTTCTAAATAAGCTATTTTTCCACAATCGTAAATACAACCAGATTGAAAATTTATTTTCTTTTGAATGAAACGCATATAATTTATTTTTATATCTTAGCAGCTTCTATTACTGCTGGACACCTACCTGTTATAATCATCCTTTAAGGAAAAAAAAAACACCAGCAGGGGTAGAAAGACGGTAAAGGTAAAAGACTAGATTAGGGGCTATTGAGAGGGAAACATTCTTACTTCATAATATGCAGAACAATTATAGCTAGCAAATTTTGCCTGCATCCCCGCTATACTTTAACTCCCCTCCCCCCGAATGTGCAAATATATAGACCAAGTTATATATTTCCAATGCATTCTGCCATCCGTCATTCTTGTTTTCCGGTTCTTATTTCGTTACAATTCATTCGATTTACGGATACACGGGTTGAAACAAGAGAGACATATTGGGAGAATACATGGGATATATCTAATTTTGGCTATATATTTGCACATTAGAGAGAGTTCGGTGTAAAGTATGACGGAACTGCACGCAAAATGTGTTACCAACAATTATTCTGCATATTATGAAGTAAGTATTGTTTCCTTAACATGTTTCCTTCTCAATAGCCCCTGATTTAGACCTTTACCAAAACGACTTTGTCATCATAGAGAAATTATTAACTATTGCTTTAATATTCCCCCCTCCATCTAAACTTTTGGTTGTGCTCGTCTGAAAATGCATCAGTGATTCAAATATTCCTTCATCAATCCTGAATATGTTCAAATCAGCCATGCCTATTTAGATGAGCATCGGAATATGTTCAAATATGCAGGATTTACTCCTGTGGTGCATTTAAGAAGGGGGAGGAGGATGGATCTGAAACTAACGCAAAATATACGCGAGTTTAAAAATAAATGTAAGAAACTATAGAAGCGACATCGGTATTTTTTTTTTTGGGGGGGGGGGGGCACAGACGTCATTCAAATAATTGGTTCTCATTGAATCAATATTCGTTTATGGACTTTATTTTGATGAATACACATATAGTCTCATATGCAATTTCTTACTAGATAAATGTTGAATTTTAAATCCATAGCCAAGGTATTATTACAGTTATTAAACATATACATGTTATTTAAATCCCTTTCTGAGGTAAAATTATTTATTTTTATTTTATGGATTTAATTGTTTATCCCTCCTCCATATCAGGCCGTGGCATTTCAAGGGGATGTGGTTATGTTAATCGTTTTTGTTGAATTTTAAATGGATATTAAATAGAAGAAAAATGAAAATATATCCCTTTAAATCCATGAGAAACTTAACATTTTCATTTATCAAAATATCGAGATAGGTGTCAATGGAGGAGGACGTGGAGGAGACGTGGCTGTGTCAAGTTTTTTGTTAATAATTGATATTAAATAAATGAAATAAAAATAAAAATATACCGTTTTAAATCTATGCAAAATTTAGCATTTTATTTTTCAAAAATGTTGAGAGAGATACCAAGGAATGAGAGTGATATTCAATGTAAAAAGATGTAGGGGTGAGGGGGGAGATCTATGTTTCTAGACAAACAAATCATCATCACCTTTATAAACTTTACTGGATATATTGCAAATTTGTGGTCTCTCTCTAAGTTATCATTATTATTATTCCCTTGTTTTCATCTCATCTGAATAATATATGAATAAATGAAAAATATGAATAGCAAATATTTATAACGAAAAACGACAAAGCGACGAAGTACTATGAATTCCTAGAGGTTGTATTTATGAAAGAAAAGGAATTATCCGGAACTAGGATCTTTTCGAAGGGAAACTAAGGAGATATTTCAGCTAAATGAACAATAGCCATCTTCAGGGAAACAGAAGAAGAAACAAGGAAACCAATAAAGATCTAACTCAAGACCCAAAAGTTCCAAGAATATAAAAAAAACGAAAATAAAAACCAAAATCAATTATAGCTTTAGCTTCATCACTTCACATCGCTGTAAACATTTGTTTGCTTGGTAACTGTTTTGACACCACTTGATTAATATTCTTAAAACCATCAGGATCGCCAGGCCGTTTTTTTATTTTTTTTTGCAGTCCACATCCATACTAAAATTCATAAAGCCAAAAACCGTAAGTATGGCGTGCCGTACATAAATCGAAATTTTCTGAAGTCCAACCAAAATCTTTCTTTAAAAAACTTTTGAATATATGTCTACTAAATAAAACCAGTAATATATTTTTACAAGTGGACGAAAAGGAAGTTTTTATTTATCTTAAAAGCAAATTTTCCCGCCACGCAGAGAAATGGATTTTTAAACTCTAACCCGAAACAGAAGCGAAACCAATATACGCCACACAGCGACAAAATCTCCATCGGGCGGCGCAAAATGTGGCTGCCCGAGAGAAAATCAATCCGATTTTAGAATCTAACCAAAAAAGCAGCTTGAGTTATGATCTATTTTGAAAATGGAAAAAACAGACTCTATACAGAAATGGCAGATAATTTTTTTTGGAAGACTTTTTACAGTCCGTATGATACAGATATTGGGGAATTGAAAGTAGGCATAGCGGAAAAGCATGAAAAGAATACAGTTGCATTAAGTTAAAAGGCGTAGTTTTCTTTTTCCAAAATGCAATGTCTCACATGCAGAGGACCTCGACATCTTAGAGAACCCCCCAATTCTTTTTCTGTACAAGCTAATGGTTTTTAGTAGTATGCAAAAAAGCTTAAACTCATTTTCTAGATCTTTCTCTCGTCTGTAGAATTGATGTCAGGCAACACAATACCTCCTGAACTACTTCAGCTGAACATTATTCAGATTTGACTCAGTTGCATCAACTCAAGAAAATTTAGGAGAAGGGACAAAATGTGCTTTTCAAAATCTAAGGGGGCCAATTTTTTCAATGAAATGCCAAATAGAATGTATTTTTAAATGAAAATACCTCCAAAAAAGGTACCATTCGAAATTTTGGGGAGTGGGGCGAAAAATCTAGTATTTTTATCCGTTTTGTAAGTCTTTCTTCCTTTTTTTTTTAGTACTGAAGACGGCTTGGTGGAGTTCCTTGTTGAAATATCTGCTTATTTTCGCTTCTTTTTGTTCCACTGGCTGACACTGCCCTAGTTTTTCTCAGCTATTTAATTTTATTATTCATTTATTATTTTTCTTCTTTGTCACACGTTAAAAATCTAGGTGGGTATGCACCCCTCTGCAAACCTATTTCCCAAAATTGATGCCGCTCATTTGACTACAACCACGATTAAGGCCATTATCCTAAGAAATAAAATACATATTTGGAAGAGCATTCCACGGTTACAAGGAAATATTGGCATCTTTTTTTTATTAAATAAAAAAACAAGTTTTTTTAAATGAAAGTAAGGAGCAACATTAAAACTTAAAACGAACAGAAATTACTCCGTATATGAAAGGAGATTCTCCTCCTCAATGCCTCGCTCTTTACGCTAAAGTTTGACTCTTTCTCTTAACTCTATTTTTAAAACAGTAAGAAACTTTAGCGTAAAGAGCGGGACATTGAGGAGGAGAATCGCCTTTCATATACGGAGTAATATCTGTTCGTTTTAAGTTTTAATGTCGCTCCTTACTTTCCGTTAAAAAAACTTATTTTTTATTTATTTAATTTCTGGACGTTTTTGAATTAATGTATGTTTTGATCTTGGCTCTCCGCACATAAATAATTAAAACGAAATTTTTATATTAATTAATTGCAATTAATCGGAAGATTTTGAGAAAAATGGAGCGAGGGAGGAAGCCTACTTGCTCTCCAAGTTTTTGATTACTTAAAAAAGCAACTAGAACTTTCAATCTTTTACAAACCTTTTCATTGGTAAAAAATATACGTAACTTACGAATTAACTTACGTAACGAACTTCTATATTCGTATGTTTTTATTGCGTATATGAGGGGGGTTCAACCCTCGTCAATACCTCGCTCTTTAAACTAAAGCTTAGATTTTGTCCCAATTCCTTAAGAATGACCTCTGAATCACAAAGGCCATAGAATAAATAGTTGAAATTACTAAAAATACTTTAGCGTAAAGAGTGAGGTATAACGAGGAGGTAAACCCCTCATATGCGTAATAATTTTTTTTCGTTTTAAGTTTTAATGCTGCTCCTTACTTTCAGTAGAAAAAAAAACTTTTCATATTTATTTTGTAATTGTTTTTTCAAATAATGCTAGAAAATCCTGCGCCCCCTTCATTGAAATTCTCTACCCCCATGAGAAGTTTCTCCATGGAAATTTTCCCCACGTAACCCCTCCCCCCTAAACTCTCCCCCCTAAACCAAACAAATCCCCCTGAAGACGTCTGTACACTTCCCAGTAACCATTACTATATGAAAACACAGGTCAAAGTTTGTAACTTGCAGCCCCTCCCACGGGGACTGCGGGGGAGTAAGTCGTCCCTAAAGTCATAGTTATTAGCTTTTGACTATGGTGAATAAAATGGGTATCTCAGAATTTTGATCCGGTGACTTTGGGGAAAAAATGAGCATGGGAGGGGGCCTAGGTGCCCTCCAATTTTTTTGTCACTTAAAAAGGGGACTAGAACTTTATATTTCCGTTAGAATGAGCCCTTTATTGACATTCTAAGACCACTCAGTCGATACGATCACCCCTGGAAAAAAACAACAAAAAAACAAATACACACGCATCCGTGATCTGTCTCCTAACAAAAATGCGAAATTCCACATTTTTGCAGATAGGAGCTTGAAACTTCTACAATAAGGTTCTCTGATACGCTGAATCAGATGGTGTAATTTTCGTTAAGATTATATGACTTTTAGGGGGTGTTTCCCCTTATTTTCTAAAAGGAGGCAAATTTTCTAAGGCTCGTTACTTTTGATGGGTATAAATGATATTGATGAAACTTATATATTTAAAATCAGCATTAAAATGCGATTCTTTTGATGTAACTATTGGTATAAAAATTCCATTTTTTAGAGTTTCGGTAACTATTGAGCCGGGTCGCTCTTTACTACAGTTCGTTACCACGAACTATTTGATATTCAACAAGTTATTTTGGAGAATGAGTGCGACGATTGAGTTTTAGTAATGCCTAGAATAATTTTAAACAAATCGGTGATTTCTATTACAACCGCCAGGGAAAAAATGCGTTAGGAATAAGATACACACTTTTAATAACATTCCATATTTAAAGGTAACAAGGCGGCGATTTTTTTTCCTTTTTTTTTGTAATAATGCTGAGGAATCGAACAGTTGGTGGTAACAAACTGTAAATAAGGAGTGACCCGGCTCAATAGTAACTGAAAATCTAAAAAACGGAATTTTGACACCAATAGATATATCAAAAGAATCAGCTTTTGAAAAAAAGAAAGAAACATGCTCTAAAAGCCAAGTGATCTTGATGAAAATCACGCCAGCAGATTCAGCAAAAATGCTATCTGCAAAAATGTGGAATTTTGTATTTTTTGCTAGAAGGAGGATCACAGATGTGCGTTTTTTTGCTCGTTTTCCCAAGGGGCGATTGTGTCGATCCAGTGGTCTGAGAATATCGGAAGAGGGATCATTCAAATAAAAATTGTTCTAGTGCCCTTTTTAAGTGACCAAAAGATTGGAGGGCGACTAGGTCCCTCTCGTCCCTTTTTCCCAAAAAGAGTCTAATGCAAATTCTGAGATAGTCATTAGGTTCATTATAGTCGAAAGGCCCAACAAATGTCTTTGGGTACAAAATGGCCACCCACAGCCCCAGGGAAAACATTTCTAATTTATAAAATTTGTTCATTGTTTACGCATAGTATTTGTTATTGGGATGCATGCACACATTTTCGGGTGAGGAGGGGGCCAAATTTTCTGCTGGGAGTTTTTCCACGAAGGAACTTTTCGAGGGGAGGGACATTACCAGGGAGTGAAATTGTCAGGGGAAATTCACTGTGGGAATTTGCCAGAATTCTTCTGCAAAATTCTTTTTATATGCCTTGCTTTCTCTTTTCCGTCTCAATTTTACGTGCGGATTGGTTAAGAATAATCGTCCGGGGTAAATTTTCACCGGGATTGAATTGTCAAGAGGATATTTCCGAGGGGAGGGAGGTGGGGCCAGACTTCCTGTCATTATTTAGAAAACGATAAGAAATTGAATAAATACAAACAGGCTTTTTCAACTGAAAGTAAGGAGCAACATTGAAACTTAAAACGAACAGAGATTATTATGTATATAAAGGTGGTTGTCCCCTCCTCAACTAATCTTTACGCTAGAGTTTGAATTTTGTCCCAATTCTATAGGAACAACTCCTGAAACACAAGGCCCGTTTAATTAGAACAATAAGACACTTTTTTAAACGTACTAAAAATTTTGGTGTAAAGAGCGAGGTGTTGAGGAAGGGGCAAACCCATTCATATATGTAATAATTTCTGTATGTTTTAAGTTTTAACGTTGCTCCTTACTTTCAGCTGATTTTTTTTTTTTATTCAATGACTGCAAGAACTAAACCTTAGCAATACTTATATGTGATATTAAGAAATTTGAGATTTCCATCTTAATCAGAAAATCAAAAATAAAATGTGTTAGTGGCAATATCTGCACAGTCTGCAAAATATCGACTATATAAAATTCGCAAATAATTCTTATACTAGCAATGTTAATACCAATAACTACTAACAATAAAATTGTCCATAATATTAGCTATTTCAATTAATGACATTTATTTTTCCAACATGCTCATTTTTGGTCGAGTCATGAATGATTCTTGTTCCTTCCTTGGCACGCTTTAAGCAAATCAGACTAGCTAATCTATATTTTCTTCTCTTGGAATTTTTTACCCTCCCTACCTACCTTTCACTCTACCTCTTCCCCTCTCTCCCTCACTCACTCTCTGCAGATGCAGGTTTATTTCATTAGAGGATGGCATGACTAGCCAGGTGACAAAAACATTTCGGTACCTCTACGTCGAAGACTACCGTACTCCTAACCAAACCTGGCTGACTTCCTATTTTTGGACAGGAGGAACGATGGGAGAGGGGGATAGAGGCAGATAGAAAGCGAGAGAAGAAAAAAAGAGAGAGACAGGGATTTTGTGGACTAATTAACCTCAATTAAAGCATCCCTTAAGAGGCCAAGGATAAAAGGAAGAGTAGTCAAAGACTTCATTGAAGTTATAAAAATAGCAAATCGTCCTCCCCCCTTATTGTCTTACATAAGATAATTTATTGACGTTGCTCTAAGTTTGCTCTTTATATCTTGAATATCACGAACGTTTTCTTGAAAAAAGAAAAAAAAATGTGTTTAAACTGGTTAAATAAAATCTAGAATTAAAAAGTGACTTACTTGAATGAAATCTGAAATGCTTCTCACTCTGGAATGAATGAATACGTCATAAACATAGCAGACAGCTAGAATTGTCACTCCGTGCTCTTTGGTAAGCATAGAAAAAAGAGCACAGCATATAGTACAACCCAGGAACAAATACTTCTTGACTAGAACAGATGGAGGAATTTGACTTCCATCTCCGTAAATACTAGGTGTACTCCTCCCACTGCAGCTTGGAGACTCGCTCTAGAATAAGATTTAGTAGAACTAAATAGAAGACCTCAATTAATTTAGATACATATGCTGCAAAAGAAACAATGGATGAAGAAGTCCGTTCGATAACGTCAAGATAGCCCAGTTATTACGCATCGTACGAGATAGAACGGTACACCGGGCCCTTGCGCACGAGTTGGAAGGGGTTATGGTCCCTAAGCGTTCCATAAGGATGGCCGGGACCGAAGTAAGTATTTAAGCTGCAAAAGAACAAATTTTGATAAATAAAAATTACCACAAATTCTAATTCGTAATCGGAATTGACGATAAACTTTTTGACATTGTTAAGTTTCACTGGAATATATGATTTTGCCTTCTAGCATTATTTATAAAGACTGGACAATCCTTAGAAGGCTTGGTGTTTCAGTGAGTTGATAGCAGTGGTAGTAGTTGTAAACTAAAGCACAATCAGCGGAAAGTTTTGCAAAAGATTATATTTTTCATTTCTTTTTAACTGAATAAAAATAATATCAAAACTGTAGATATACAATTGTTCCGTGTTTTCATGAAACCTTTGCATAATTACTCTGTATTTGTTTTTCAGACTAACTTCCCTACGCCCAAAAAATGGAGCCTTATGAAGATATATCAACCGCTCTTAGGGGGCTCCCAAACCACACGGTAAAGTTCAAACCGCCATATTCAAACGCAACGCTATGTTTTAGCATTGAGAGGCTGCGGGTCTGCAAGATATTTAAAAGATAAAAATCATCCGCAACAAAAAAGAAGTTCAAGAAGTCCTCTGCTATAGCATAAAACCAAAATGCGATTGTGTGAGAGGGCCTAGGGAATATGTCGTGCCCCGGTAGACAGAACCCCTGTTGTAGCCTGTCCCCTTTATTTACATTGGTATTCCTATAAAAAAGCTAACAAAATGTCCTGGAATTTACAGGCCTCGCAAAGGGATTACTTTGGCAGACAATTAACTTTTCAAAAAGCGGCCCATTGTTGACCATTCTCCCTTTTATTTTTAACCACGGCCACCAAAAAAATTACTCAGTTTTTCCCTTTTGTAAGAATCTGACATTTTACTACACACGAGGTAAGCAATGTTGACGACTTGTACACTGCTCACAAAGAGCCAAGGACGAAGAACCGTAAGATTAAATAATAATTTCAAAGTATTATAGTGTGTAATCAAACATAAAACAGTGTTAGAAGAACACTGGTCTAATACGAAAACGATACAAAATAGTTTATATGTTTCGATACAAAAACTTAGTAAGGATTTACGGTGATGTATCACCGGCAGGATGGAGAAGGAGGGTGCGTAGCTGTGCTGGTCACGCTCCTTGGCGCTACAGTAAGTTGTCAGCAGTAGTAGAAGTAATGGTATTACTAACAGAGGCCACTTCGAGACTCTGTACGCGTAATAATGATTAAAAAATATAAGTTATTATTCATCCCTCAAGTAAATATAATAGATATCGGAGCCCCATGTTTCCTTATGCACATTCCACGGAGACAATTGTTAAAGTCACGAAATCAATTAATCACTTTTCGTACATTATCTATCGCGCATCGATCATTGTGTTTTAAATTATTTTCATCTTATTTAAACGTAAGCTGAATTAATTGAGCAAAAATTCTTCTGATCCAAACTCTTCTAAACATTTTTTCCAAAAAATCGATCATTAAGTTCTAAATTATTAGCATCTTATTTCAATTGATGCTGAAAAAGTCGAGCAAAGATTTTTCTAACCCAAATTCTTCCAATTCATTTAAAAAATGCTTCTAGAAAATTGGTAATTAAGTTCTAAATAATTGGCATCTAATTTAACCTGAAGCTGAATTAGGTGAGCAAAAATTCTTCTGCTTTTCAAAAAAAATCAACTCTTTAATTATTGGCATCTTATTAAACTGGAGTTGAATCAATTGAGGGAAAATTGTTCTAATCCAGATTCTTCTAATTCTTATAAAAAAAAGTCTTATAAAAAATTAACCATTAGGTTCTAAATCTTCGGTTTTTTGTTTAAATTGAAGCTGAATTAATTGAGCAAAAATTCTTCTAATCCAAATCTTCTGATCCTTCTAAAAATTCTTTTAAAAAGTTGTTAATTAAGCTCTAAATTATTAACATCTTATTTCAACTGAAGCTGAAGTAGCAGACAAATTCTTCTAATCCAGATTCTCCTAAATCTCCTAAAAAAATTGTTGTAAAAAACTGATCATTAAGTTCTAAATAATTGGAATCTTATTTAAAGTCAAGCTGAATTTGCTGAGCCACAATTCTTCTACTTCTTTTAAAAAATTAATCATCAAGTCTTAAATTATTGGCATATAATTGAACCGGAGCAGAGTTAGTTGAGTGAAAATTCCTCTAATCCAGATTCTTCTAATTCTTCTAAAAAGTCTTAAAAAATCGATCGTATGTTCTAAACAACTGGGATCTTATTGAAACTGAAGCTGAGTTAGTTAAGCGAAAATTCTTCTAATCTAGATCCTTCTAATTCTTCTAAAAAGTTGTTCATTAAGTTCTAAATTATTGACATCTTAATTCAACTGATGCTGAAGTCGCTGACAAAAATTCTTTTAATCCAGACTTTCTTAATTCTTCTAAAAAATCCCTCTTAAAAATTGATCGATAACTTCTAAATTATTGGCATCTAGTCTCAACCTAAGTTGAAATGGTTGAGCAAAGATTCTTTTAATTTCTCTAAAAAAATCCTTCTAAAATATTGATCAATAAGCTCTAAATAATAGCCATCTGTAAACTGAAGTTGAATCAGTTGAGCAAAAATTCTTGTAATCTAGATTCTTCCAATTCTTCTAAAAAAAAATTCAAAAAATTTCATCATTAAGTTCTAAATAATTGCCATCTTGTTTAAAGTGAAGCTGAATTTTCTGAGCGAAAATTCTTGTTCTTCTTCTAAAAAACTGATGATTAAGTTTTAGAAATATTGGCATCATGCTTAAACAGAAGCTGAATTAGTTAAGCGAAAATCCTTCCAATCCAAATTCTCCTAATTCCTCTAAAAAGGTTTTTTTTCTAAAATTGACCATCACGTTCTAAATAATTGGGACTTTATTTATAATAAAACTGAATTAATTGAGCGTAAATTCCTCTGATCTACATTCTTCTAAAAAGTTGACCGTTAAGTTCTAAATTATTGGGATCTTATTTCAATTGAAGCTGAACTACCTGAAAAGAATAATTCTAATCCAGATTCTTCTAATTCTTCTAAAAAAATCCCTCTAAAAGATTGATCATTAAGCTCTAAATAATTGGCATCTTATTTAAACTGAAGCTGAATTGAGTGAAAGTTCTTCTAACTGAGATTCCTCTTATTCACCTAAGTTCTATTAAATTCTAATTCATTAAAATTTATTAAAAATTTATCATTAAGTTCTAAATAATTGACACCTTATTTAGACAGAAGCTGCATTATTTAAGCAGCAATTCTTCTAATACAAAATCTTTTAATTATTCTTAAAAATTGATCATTACGTTCCAAATTATTCCCATCTTAATTAAACTGAAGCTGAATTAGATGAGCAAAAATTCTTCTAATCTAGATATTCCTAATTCTTCTAAAAAATTGATCAGGTTCTGAATTATTGGCATCTTATTAAAACTGAAGCTGAAATAGATGAGTGAAATTTCTTCTAATTCACATTCACCAAATTCTTCTAAAAAATGATCAAATTCTAAATTACTGGCATCTTATTAAAACTGAAACTGAATTAGTTTAGCGCAAATACTTCCAATTCAAATTCTTCTAATTCTACAAAAAATTGAACATTAAGTTCTAAATTATTAGCATCTTATTTAAACTGATACTGAAGTAGTTGAACTAACATTCTTTTAATTCATTAACCTACCAGAACAAATTTTTACACGAATTTTTACCGATCTACCAAAATATTTACATTACTTAAAAGTCAGACAGTCTTTTTACTCATTTAACTCATTTCATAACATGGTTTGTGCTGATAACAATTACTTGATGATGTGTCGCTAGTCGTGGCAATTGGATAATTATTAGGTGTGTGTGGGTGGCTATACAACTCAAAAGACACAAGTGTTCCAGGAGTTATCGCCGAAATTTATTGTTTGATCTGGAATTAAAGCAGAACCGGGCGCTCGCTAGTGCAAATTTCGTCTTTTCTTTCGTATTTATGTATTTTAGAAGCAGCTTCTTCTATTGAAAGACCACAGACAGATATCTATTAGGTTCTTGGATGACACTTGGATGACACTACACTAGGATGTTGTCATATGGGTTTTGGATGTCAGCTTTTTTCTTTTTGCGGCTTCTTTTTCTTTAGTCTGGCAAATATCTCAACCTATAGGGTAGCAAGGCCCCAGCTACAGAGGTGGGGGAGAGGAGTCAGGATTTTTTTATAAAAATGGAAAAAATATAAAAACAATCAAAAAATTTTAGAAAGCGAGTGTGATTTTCAGTCAGTTGAGAATTCTAAACTACATCGGTCAAAATGCTCCCCGTAAGCTTGACGTAAATGCGCTCTAAGACCGCACTGGCAATACATTACTTTTGATAAAAAAAATAAGAAAAAAAATAATTAAGAACGACAAGAAAACTAGGGTAATTTTCAACCAGTTGAAAATTTAGAAAAAATAATTGTCAAATGTTCCCCGTAAGTTTGACTTAAATACACTCTAAGACCACACTGGCTACACAAGGATATATATATATACATATATATATATACATATATATATATATATATATATATATATATATATATATATATATATATATATATATATATATATATATATATATATATATATATATATATATATATACTTAAAACAAGCATTTTTCGGTTTTCTCAATTGTTAATGAAAATAGAAAAAATATTATTTTTCAAGCCCCCCCCCCCCTTTCCCCAAAAAGAAGAGCGAAAATTAAAAATTTTGTTAAACAATAGTCGTAATAACAAGACGCCTTTACCTTTAGCTTCGGGTGAGTGCCACTTCCATGGATGGAAATTGTTCTAAAAATCAAATATTTTCTATACGCTAAAAAAGCTAACAAGAAAAATATCGATGACCCAATGTCAGCTCTCCCAACAACACCAGCAACCGCTTCGGTATGAATGGGATGAGAAGCGAAGATGGCACCACTTATAGCGCATGGGAATGTCTGTCTAAAAATCGTTCTTGCAAACTTCGTAAAAAGAGCTGTTGCAGCTGTATGCAATAGTATATTCACTAAATGGAATCCGAATGGTTTTAAGTCATGGAGAAGAACATTTAAGCGGAAAGAAAGAACAGTCAGAGGGCGATAGCTTTTATGGGAGCCACTGTGCGTTAATGGAGTTCCCCAGAAGTCGTCAACGAAAATCTGTGAAAGTGGTGTAGACGGTTGGACATCAGGGTTGGTTTTAATGGCTCGACTGAAAAAAAAAGAAAAGAATTGGTAAGCAAGACAAAGATTTTGCCTACAAGATGCATATTTTAGTTTTAGAGATCAAGAACACTTTTTCCAATATATATGACGAACACCAAACGAACATGGAAGTAGTCAACTAAAATGTTTCTTTTTTTGAGATCTTCTATATAAATTGGATTTTTGGAGATAGAATTTTTCGGAGATTGATCTTCTATTAAATATATTGTTGACTCCTCGTTAGAATATTAGAACTAAGTTATCAGTGCTTGTATGATATAGCGCCCACCTAATATTCTTGTAATATGTTTCTCTGACGCTCAATCCTAATTAAGTATGCCTAAGTATGATAAAAATTTAATACTTTAGAAAGGAATGTGGGCTATATATTTGCACATTAGGGGGGGGGGGGTGTGTTAGGTACAATTATTCTGCATATTATGAAGTACTAATTGGGTACTCCCTTGTTAGCTAGTACACACTCGAGAATTTGTATCGCGAATATGAGACAATAACCGGCTTTCACGGACAAATAGCTTTAGTGGGAAACTCAATTGTAGCTTTATTTTAAACAAATATTTAGTTGATATTTTGATTAAGTTAGGTTACGTATTTGATATAATACGGTCTGGACGACACCCTTCCATAGCTATTATATTATTAATCTTGTCAATAAGCTATTATATTTTCACCGTTTTTTATATATTTAATTATGATTAACCTAACTTCTATTCTTGAGTGTGTACTACCTACCAAGGAAGTACCAAGAATTATTTTCTACTTTCGCACTGTCTAAACGCTTTACCCCCACCCCTTATGTGCAAGTATATAGCCCAAATTATATATTTCCAACGTTCTGTCACTTCCCTTTGTCTTGTCTCACGCTAAGCTGAAAGAAACTAACGTTTCTTTCAGCTTCGGTTCTATTCTGAAAGAAAAGAACCGGTTCTATAATGCGTCAATGAGTGAACAACTTGAGCAGTAGGGATTATATCATAAAAGTATCTAACTATCATCTTTGCTTTAATTAAAATTCGATATGCTATCAAAAAGCTAATACTATCAAAAGCGAATACTACCAAAAGGCAAATAACTACACGAACAATTGCGCCAAGCTCAAGATTTAGGGGCGATTGGGCGCAAATACCCATCCCCCAACCTTATGTATGTCATCGACTCCCAAAAGAGCTAATTAAGAACAACTGTGTTTTCTAAATATTCACAATAGCATACGCTCTATTGAAAATGTATATTGCTTGAAATTAAACTTGTTTTTTTAGTTGCACAAAATTATTATTTGTGTTCTAGATTATTTTTATTTGCCATGTCCGCAGTACTTAGTGAAGCCACAACTTTTTTTGGTAAATGTTTACTTAAGAGCGCTTAGAAATGATAATTGTAGAAGCACATCCGCTTCTGGTTGACCCTCCTCCTCCATGGAGCAAACTAAAAATGCGTAAAGTGGGCTTGCTTACAGGTAACATTACCTAAAGAGCGAAGCATATTAGTCCATGAGCCCCGCGGGCAGTGGGGCGAGGTCTGTATTCTATATTTATTTAATAAACCTTGTTTGAGTTTTTTCTTAAGTTTTATCACTCTTTGTTGAATAAATATAGAGTACAGACCTCGCCCCGCTGCCCGCGGGGCTCATGGACTAATACGCTTCGCTCTATAGGTAATGTTACCTGCAAGCAAGCCCACTTTACGTACTCTTAGTCTCGTTGGAGGGGGAGTTTAGAAAGCAAAAAATGGATCCGCTTTTCTGATAATGACAAAGAAACAATATGCGATCATCAAAATCTTGCTATATGGAGTAATACACACTTTAGAGCACTTGGAACGAAACTAAACATTTACCCTTTTTTCTATAGACGTTGAAACTTCTAAGCATATCAGAGTTGATAATCTGAAGCAATTTGAAAGGGTTACTCTGTACCATTAACGGTTCGTTAACTCCACGATAATAGACCGAAAAAAAATCTCACTGGCTTCAAAGGTAATCATTAAAACAATTTGCAAATTCTCAAAGATACCACACTGGTCTTCCCCAGGAAATATGTGCTTATTTTAATAGCTTAATGGATTAGATACGAGCTTAAAATAAATAACTATGTTATTTATATGGTTTTAATTGTACTACCGTGCTAAAGAAGAGGCCTAAGTCGAATATCATATCCACAGTTATATTTGTATGCCACTTCTGGTGCGAATTTTGGTACTTGTATGATATACGCCCTACCTAATGTCCTTCTAATATGTTTCTCTGACGCTAAATCCTAATGAAATATACCAAGTAATACAAAAATATAATACATCAGAAGCTAGTTTGAGCTATATATTTGCACATTATTGAGGATGGGGGTAAAGCATAGCCAGTTTGAATGTCCAATGTGTTAGGTACAATTATTCTGCATATTATGTCGTAAGAATTGCTTTCTAACTTCACACTGTCCGAATACTTCACCCCTACCCCCCTAATGTGCAAATATATAGCCCAGGCTACACATTTTCCATTTATTCTGTTATTTCTCTTTGTCTTGCCTCGGTTCTATAATGCGTCGATGAATGAACAACTTGAGAGGTAGGGTGCACATCATACAAGTACTTGATTTTTTTCTAACCCCAATTTCTGTTTGTTTTAAGTTTTAATGTTCCTCCTTGCTTTCAGTTGAAAAGGCTTGTTTTTTTATATTTAATTCCTGACCGTTTTTAAATAATGCCAGGATATCTTTTCCCACCACCACAGGTAAATCCCCCTCCCCGTGAAAAGATCCTCTATAAAATTCGACCCAGTGAAAATTCACCCCTGAAAATTATACTTTACAACTCCACGCGTAAAATTCAGACAGAAAAGAGAAAGCAAGACATTCTGGCAAATTCTCCCAGTGTATAATTTCTGCTGATAAGTTCATCCCCTGGAATCTCACCTACCCACTCCCCTGGAAAATCCACAGCAGAAAATTTGCCCATCCTCTCTTACGAAAATGTACACATACTTCCCAATAACAAATAGGCTACTATGCGTAAACAGTGGGGAAATTTTATATATATAACTTCGAAGACCACACTGCCTTTCCATGACGAATTCATTTCAATAAATTTTGTTTATTTTTATTCATGTCTTTTAGTTTTACTGCTGATGACGAACACTATATGTGTTTGAAATATCCAGTTAAATAATTTTATATCTATTCACTGTCAATAAAAAGGTTTCTTCCCTATTTTGAACTGTTTTACTTTCGTCAGGGAAGTTTTATAACTTAAAAGATCTTTCCCCTGGGGCTGTGGAGGTTCAGCCAGTTTCAGTTCTACATAAGCTTGGAAAACTAATTTTCCTATTTTCGAAGAGAACTAGGACCAGATACGCCCAATGAAGTTTGAAGGGTCAATGAAGGGTCATGTTACATCTAAAGGCATAGTTATTGCGTCTTTCAATTATGATGAACAAAATGGCTATCTCAAAATTTTGGTAAGACGATTTTGGAAAAAAAGGGTGGGGAGGGGGCCTGGTTGTCTTTTTGGTAACTTAAAAAGGACACTAGAACTTTTAATTTCCGTTCAACAGAACCCTCTCACCATATTACGGGACCACTGGGTCGTTAAGATTATCCCTGGAAAAAAAGCATGCATCCGGCAAAAAATACAAAATTCCACATTTTTGCAGACAGGAGCCTGAAACCTTTGCAGGATTTTCTGAAACGCTGAATCTGATGGTAATATTTTCAGTAAGATTTTGTGACTTTTAGGGAGCGTTTACCCATTTATTCGAAAATCAGACAAATTTTCTCAGGCTCGTAGCCTTTAATGGGTAAGACAAAACTGAATGGAACTTGTATATTTGAAATCAGCATGATAGGCCGATTCTTCTGATGTACTTATTGGTGTCGAAATTTTGGTTTTAAGAGGTTCTGTTAGTATTGAGCTGGGTCGGTCCTTACTTACAGTTCGTTACCGCGGACTGTTTGAAAAATCAACCCAAAGGAAATTTGCTTGTAACATTTGCGAGCTTGAAAAGTTTTTTCGGTACTTCCTTGCTAGCTAATACGCACTCAAGAATTGAAGTTAGGTTAATCATAATCAAATATACCAAAATATGTTGAAAATACAATAGTTTAGCAAAAATTATGGGAACTACCACATAGATTTATGGAGCGCGACCGCCTAGAGCGCATTAGGCCTATAATAAATACCTATATATATATATATATATATATATATATATATATATATATATATATATATATATATATATATAGAAGTATTGAAAAATATTATTTTGATCCGAGTGCTGTTCATATGGCAACGCTGTGTACCGCCAAATCTACTATAAAGATCAGACAGGGAGGGTTTAATATGGTGTAACCAAAGAAAAAGAGTTACAATCTCTTTAAGCTGTTTTCATTTGAAAAGCATCGACTCAACAACATCAAACTTGTTTGAAGACAGCGCGTTTTTTGATCGACAATAGCAAGTATTAACATAAGAATTCTCTCTTTCAGAGACTAATCTTTCGAATATGCATAAAGCTTTAATAGATTTTTGCGATATAAGATACTTTTTATCGGTCCTATAATCACTGTGTTATTATCCGTCAGATTTGGAATTATTTCCAAGCGTGGCTGCAATGAAAAAAAAAGACGGGGACAACATATAAAAAATTAAAGAGAAAAAACTGATAGGGAATACTTAATAGAAAGACTTGTCAGGGATTTAATATGAAGCATTTCGGTAAGAGAGTTTCTAGAGAAGAAAAAAGCACGAAGGTCACACGCAACAGAGATTAAATCAAATATATAAAACGTAATTCTAATATTTTAAGCCTTTTATTAAACAGATTATTTTCATAATAGGACAAGTAATAATAGGTAAGTAATAGGTAAGTCAAAGTAATAGGACTAGTAATAGGACAAGGACTCTGGCAAAGGGATGTGTTCCTCTGAAATCCAATTTTTAAAAAGATGCTTCAAAACAATTTTCAAAACTAAGATTTCAAAAGCCATGTAGTTTTTGTTTATATTCATGCGTTTAGCTGTAATTTGAAATAAATTGCACAAGTTGTACAAGTTTGAGCATTTTTACTTTATTTATCTGCTCAAACTTAATTTTAATTTTGACAGAGGACACTGGCCTATAAATTAGTGTGCGGTTCCTCCGTACATACGATGGGGGTTCTGGCGCATTTGGAACCTAGAGCAAAATCTTGATTAGCACCCCCCCCCCTATCTGTTCCCTAAAATCTTCAGATTATATTTTAACATAATTTTCATTTATTAATGATATCATTTTCAATTTTTTTTATTAATTAATGATTCATTTTTTAATTATTATTATCTTAATTTAACAATTATCATTGTTTAATGATATTTATCTATTTAATTAACTCAAAATTTAACAATTACTTTAACTAATTAACTATAGTCCTCTACTTTATTCTAATAAAATAAATTTTCAAAATTACAAATGGTTAAACCGTTAGATTATTTATTTGAAATTTTGCACCCCTAAACTTTCTGTACCTGGGGCAAGTTCCCCTTCTGTCCACCCTAAACCGAAACTGCATACACACGACTTAAACCGTAAGCAGAATTTGACTGTCGTGAGCATTGAACCTATAGCCTTTACAAGGCATAATAAATAAAATCTCACTTTTTTTTAGAAAAATACACGAAATTACATGATAAGCAGTCAATAATGTGCTGGACATGAATTATCTAGATTTAACATTGCTTCATGAAATACGGAAAAGCAAATGATTTTGTTGTTATCCTCAGCCGAAGTTAACATAACCCTCGAAAAAATCTGAGTCGATGCATTGATGCGTTTTCAGCCTTTTTGTGAGTTTGAAAGTTAGATAAGTTATGTGTCTTTGGAAGAAGAAAAAATGCTCAAGGTACAGCCTTTTCTCCTTAAAAAATGGGGTCCACAAAGGGGCCAAAACACAGGGGGGGGGGCTCAAAACTTATATCCTAAGTCTATGGGCTAAGAGTACTCCAATGTAACAGGAAAAACAGAAAAAAAATATTGGTTTCCGCCAAAACGGACCAGGAAAGGCCTACTTTTTTTCACGGCTACTTCTCATGAAAGTAGGCTCACATAAAATCGAGAGAGGGCTCACTCGACAGTAATATAAAAGCTTTAGTCCTCTTGTTACGGCCTCACAATTGGCCGGAAAGCAACCAACCTCCCTCCCGTGCTTTTTCCTGCTGCCCGGCCAACAAAGTCCCACGATGCTTCATCCAAATTTTCAAATTGTCGATTTTTTCAAATTTTCAAATAGTCAAAATTTTCAAATAGTCGAATTTCCAAATAGAGCGCATGTGCGGTCAATAATATGTTTCACGTCATTGTAACATAAGTCACTCAAACGTTACCTTTCTGTTTAAAATTAGTAAATTCTTAGTGTTCCAATCCATGTTTATAATTCCATGCATCCTAATTTTGTATTTTATCCTTACTGAACGTGCAAAGAAGTTCATTTTATTGGGGAAGTGAATTAGGTAAGTAACCCGTTCCAAGTTGTCTTTGTATTCTAGGCTTTGTTTTCCCTTTTTTCACTCAATGAGTTTCTAGTGGTTGATTACTTTAGTATTAGCGTTGAGGAATTAGCCAAAAACTAAGCAGCTCGTCCTCGAATGGGGTGAGAGGAGGACGTAACGAAGGATTTAAGGGAAATTGGAATTTTTTGGGAGTGTGTAAGGAGGTAGCTGTTGAATAAATTTGGATAGAAGAATAATGCTCACAGCTGTGTTGGCATCATGCGGATTGGTGCTAAAGTGAGTTGTTAATAGAGGCGTAGTTGCTCTGGGGTAGTAAGTAAAAAAAGTAAATAAGACGGCACTAGACCCTTAAGGTCCAAACCGGCGGTGCTGATCTCCGTTTCATGGCCCTTCAGCCAGGAAGTGTAATGGGGGGTTGGGGGCCAACTATCCTGTGTTTTCACACACCCTTCCTGCTTACCTTCCCCGGATTTCTCCAGGTACCCATTTAGAACTGGGTCGACTCTGGCTAAGCTTACAGAGTCACGCCACTGACCCCCGTCCCAAGTTAAATAACTGGTCACAACAGGGATTGAACCCGTGGGATAGGGGGGACAACTGCCCCTCCCAGACCTCGATTTGCCCCCAGACCACAGCTGCCCAGGATTTGACAAAATTACACCACTGGTCGTTAATAGTAGTAGTAGGCTATAACTGACTATCCCGACTTGCCATTTAAAGCTTCATTCACTGATCTCTCTCTCTCTCTCTCTCTCCTCTCTCATTCTTCTCTCTCTCTCTCTCTCTCTCTCTCTCTCTCTCTCTCTCTCTCTCTCTCTCTCTCCTCTCTCTCTCTCTCCCTCTCTCTCTCTCTCTCTCCCTCTCTCTCTCTCTCTCTCTCTCTCTCTCTCTCTCTCTCTCTCTCTCTCTCTCTCTCTCTCTCTTCTCTCTCTCTCTCTCTCTCTCTCTCTCTCTCTCTCTCTCTCTCTCTCTCTCTCTCTCTCTCTCTCCTCTCTCTCTCTCTCTCTCTCTCTCTCTCTCTCTCTCTCTTTTCCAGTAGCCATAAATGAGTAGCAGTACTTTTTGCCATTTTCTGCAATAGAAGTGTTTCCGAGAAGTAATCTATCTTTTAGCGTGCTTTGAACAAAACCGGCATCAGCCGACAGGTAGACAAATGAACCCAAGGTTGAATGCAAAAAGCCTTAACATTGAATATAGTTTAGCACATATAAGTCACAGTGATGTGATGGATCACCTGTTTAGGGCAATTCTCCGAGGTTTTTTGGCTTGGAAAGAACTACAGGAAGCATTCTCGAGTATACATTGTCATAGAAAAGTTAATAAAAAGTTAAGAACAATCAATTAAAATAATGAGGCACTAAAGCAAAATAAAAGCTGACAACTTTTCTCATAAGAGCCATTTAATAATGGCGCAGATTACGTTGTCATTGCAGGTTTCACTATAATTTTAGTTTGTTTTTACTCTCCCCTTTTCTCAGCAGTGTTGTAAAACACAAATATCCCAAAAGATAGCTAAATAAAAATTAATTCCTAGAGTTTAGTTTGAATTTATATTTGCCTGTCGAATTTGTAACTACTACTACTACTAACTCACTGCAACACCGAGCCGCCTGAGGCTAACAATATTTTACGATTATGCCGTCTGGCTGCATCTTTCAGATCATCGGCAACTTCATCCATGGCCCCCACTTCATATTTTAATGCTTTCTCCACTTTCTTTACATTTTTCCTATTTTCATACGATCTGTCACTCAAATCACTCTTGTACATGCCCCGCCTTCTCTCTAATAAACATATAGCATTTTCACTAATATGCCTAGCAGCGTTTTAAGCTTTCTTCTCTAAGACACCATCAGTGATTTCACACACTATTTTCCCATAACTATTCCATCCATCTTCGACAATCTCAAAATTTAAACTCTCCAGTTTAGTATTCAACTGCTCCCGGAAAGTTTATTTCAAATTCTCATCCTGGAGTCTACAACGTCAGAGCCTCTCATCATGGTCACAAACATTGCGTTCCACACTTGGTAATGCTCTTCTATCAACAATAGTCGAAATACTGACAGACAATCTCAACCCTTATACCCCCGACTCACAAGCCTACAATATTATATTACTACGGGGCGGGGGACATGACAAACACACAGACTCCATAAAATCCATCTTACTTTATTATTTGCTTGTCTATTCGTCAGTTGATTTATTTAAAGTACTTAACCAACAAATAACCGAAAAAACCATTTACGTTAAATGCGTCTTTACTGCTTTGTTTTTCTACACAGAGTAATCCAATAATTAATGAGCGTTTACAATTATTTTGTCTGGCAATATTGCCCATTAGCCCCACAATCGAATCATGAACTCAAAAGCTTAGCGCATGTCAAGACACATACTCTGTAGTGTTCTCTTATTTGCTTGTCTATTCGCCAGTTGATTTATTTCAGGTACTTAACCAACAACTAAGCGAAAAAACCAATTCCGTTAAATGCATCATTACTGTTTTGTTTTTTTACATAGAGTAATTGAAGAAAAAACCTTAGTTAAGAACAGCAAAATAGATTACAGGTATTTCTGGTTTTTTGAAGCCTTATTTAGGAATGGTATCAGTCGCTCCTTGAGCCTGCTTATTGCCAATAAAAATTTGCCTAATTAGCCAAGATTTTCACCTCAAATGAGAGCCGGCTTTATCCTGTCCCTTGAGGCAGTGTATAACAGATGCGTTGTTGAATAGCTATCGACTAGAGCAAGTGTTGAGGTTGGCATTTTCTTTTAGCATTTATTGAAATTTCATTGGCTTACTATTAGCCTACTGTTTTAGAATGTTGATCAAGGCCGTATCCAGGGGGGGTTAGGGGGTTTAAACCCCCCTTCCCCGGAAATGGTTGTCCAGCACGCAAAAACGTAAGAGAAATGAATTTAAAACATATTTTTGATGCGATTAAAAAATTGGAAGTCCCCCAGAAAAATCCTTTTGTAGACCCGCCTCAAAAAAATCCTGGATAATCCTTCCCCTCAGAATGGTTGTCCAACTCGCAAAAACGTAAGAAAATGAATTTAAAACAAATTTTTGATCTAAAAAATTAATTGCATCTAAAAAATTGAAAGTCCCCCAAAGAATCC
>NC_088865.1:37001664-37072832 GCF_032884065.1 Artemia franciscana
GAACCCAAGGTTGAATGCAAAAAGCCTTAACATTGAATATAGTTTAGCACATATAAGTCACAGTGATGTGATGGATCACCTGTTTAGGGCAATTCTCCGAGGTTTTTTGGCTTGGAAAGAACTACAGGAAGCATTCTCGAGTATACATTGTCATAGAAAAGTTAATAAAAAGTCAAGAACAATCAATTAAAATAATGAGGCACTAAAGCAAAATAAAAAGCTGACAACTTTCTCATAAGAGCCATTTAATAATGGCGCAGATTACGTTGTCATTGCAGGTTTCACTATAATTTTAGTTTGTTTTTAATCTCCCCTTTTCTCAGCAGTGTTGTAAAAACACAAATATCCCAAAAGATAGCTAAATAAAAATTAATGCCTAGAGTTTAGTTTGAATTTATATTTGCCTGTCGAATTTGTAACTACTACTACTACTAACTCACTGCAACACCGAGCCGCCTGAGGCTAACAATATTTTACGATTATGCCGTCTGGCTGCATCTTTCAGATCATCGGCAACTTCATCCATGGCCCCCACTTCATATTTTAATGCTTTCTCCACCTTCTTTACATTTTTCGTATTTTCATACGATCTGTCACTCAAATCACTCTTGTACATGCCCCGCCTTCTCTCTACTAAACATAAAGCATTTTCACTAATATGCCTAGCAGCGTTTTAAGCTTTCTTCTCTAAGACACCATCAGTGATTTCACACACTATTTTCCCATAACTGTTCCATCCATCTTCTACAATCTCAAAATTTAAACTCTCCAGTTTAGTATTCAACTGCTCCCGGAAAGTTTATTTCAAATTCTCATCCTGGAGTCTACAAACGTCAGAGCCTCTCATCATGGTCACAACATTGCGTTCCACACTTGGTAATGCTCTTCTATCAACAATAGTCGAAATACTGACAGACAATTTCAACCCTATTACCCCCGACTCACAAGCCTACAAATATTATATTACTACGGGGCGGGGGACATGACAAACACACAGACTCCATAAAATCCATCTTACTTTATTATTTGCTTGTCTATTCGCCAGTTGATTTATTTAAAGTACTTAACCAACAAATAACCGAAAAAACCATTTACGTTAAATGCGTCGTTACTGCTTTGTTTTTCTACACAGAGTAATCCAATAATTAATGAGCGTTTACAATTATTTTGTCTGGCAATATTGCCCATTAGCCCCACAATCGAATCATGAACTCAAAAGCTTAGCGCATGTCAAGACACATACTCTGTAGTGTTCATCTTATTTGCTTGTCTATTCGCCAGTTGATTTATTTCAAGTACTTAACCAACAACTAAGCGAAAAAACCAATTCCGTTAAATGCATCATTACTGTTTTGTTTTTTTACATAGAGTAATTGAAGAAAAAACCTTAGTTAAGAACAGCAAAATAGATTACAGGTATTTCTGGTTTTTTGAAGCCTTATTTAGGAATGGTATCAGTCGCTCCTTGAGCCTGCTTATTGCCAATAAAAATTTGCCTAATTAGCCAAGATTTTCACCTCAAATGAGAGCCGGCTTTATCCTGTCCCTTGAGGCAGTGTATAACAGATGCGTTGTTGAATAGCTATCGACTAGGAGCAAGTGTTGAGGTTGGCATTTTCTTTTAGCATTTATTGAAATTTCATTGGCTTACTATTAGCCTACTGTTTTAGAATGTTGATCAAGGCCGTATCCAGGGGGGTTAGGGGGTTTAAACCCCCCTTCCCCGGAAATGGTTGTCCAGCACGCAAAAACGTAAGAGAAATGAATTTAAAACATATTTTTGATGCGATTAAAAAATTGGAAGTCCCCCAGAAAAATCCTTTTGTAGACCCCCCTCAAAAAAATCCTGGATAATCCTTCCCCCTCAGAATGGTTGTCCAACTCGCAAAAACGTAAGAAAAATGAATTTAAAACAAATTTTTGATCTAAAAAATTAATTGCATCTAAAAAATTGAAAGTCCCCCAAAGAATCCTTTTGTAGACCCCCCCCCCCGAAAACATCCTGGATACGGCCCTGATGTTGATAAATATATTTATTTTCTTTCAGTTTTGGGATGAAAAATTTTCGATAGCTCAAGAGCTTGCTGTTCCATCTGGTGAAGACCGTATTCAGGGGGATTAGGAGGTTTAACCCCCGCCACCCAACAAAATGCGTGTCCGACTCGCAAAAACGTAGCAAAAATAAATCTAAAACAAATTTTAATGCATTTAAAAAAAATTGAAAGCCCCCCCCCAGAAAATTGAATATTTCCTTGCATTTCGTGAAATATCTTTTGCTTCTAAACTTTAAACTTCAGAACACAACATATTCTGGTATTTCAAGAAGTTAGGATCTGCGTATATATCAATAATGATAATTTATTCCATAGTTAGGCTTCGACAATATCATAAAACAGCAACTTCGCTCGGATGCAAAAATTTACAGTGCATGCGAGAAAATTCCGTATTGTTGCACATTTTTTTTCTTTTTCTTTTTTTTTTTTAGTCAGTGCAAAAATCCCATCCCGAAAGAAAATTTCGGACTGTTGCAGCCAAATATAACTTGAATGGAGGTTGCCAGGAGCAAATCTCCAGCTTTTTTATTGGGGGAGGGGGCAAGAGGGGTCCATATTCGGACAGTCAAGGGGCATGAGATATATAATAATTTGTTCTCCACATTAGTGGGAGGTTAGCTGCCCCCCCCAAACGGCACCCCAGGGGGTTGCCTATCACTAAAGTCAATTTTGCCCAGGGCAAAATGTATTGTGAAAATCTTATAACTTCATTTAGGATATATAGCCAAGAAGGGGATAGGCCTTACAGCTAATGCTAAGATATTTTTAAAAATCCAAATAGATGTTTTGGTAAATAGGTTTTAAATGGAGCTTGTCTACTTTCTCTCCTATCCCAAGAAAATTTCCCTGGGCGAAATCCAGACTATAACGGATCAAGCATAAATGTAAAGTCGGGGTCTTGATGGTTGTGTCCCTGCTGAGTTGTTGACGTTTTTGAGAATGATTTGTCAAGCAATTCCCACATTTCACAGAAACACCTATTTTCGACCTTACAATTTTTATCGCCTCCCCCCGCTCCCAAAGGAAACTCGCTTCAATACCTGACGTTCAATTACCTGATATTCCTGATTTCTTAGGTTTTTTTTTCCTCTTGTGAAAATTTATGTTGTGCAACATAAAGCTTTTTAAGTTATTGCAGTCGAGAACCTCAATATCTTTATAGTCGAGCGATGGTGCTGGATGGCAACCACATAGGCCTACTATAGACGAAAAACTGTTTCCATCCAAAAAATTCATTGGGTTCAATAGAATCATTAGACTTCATTCACATTCATTCATTCATTGGATTAATTTAACCAAGTTTACTACTTAAAGCCACAACAACAAAATAACTCGAATCCAGTATTTTTTTTTCCCATGATTTATCCCGTAGGCCTGTTTTGAACCGTCAAATAAGTTTCTGGAAGCTTGTCTGTAAAAATTTATTTAGCTAAGATCTCCAAAAATAGGCAAGCTCTTCATAAACTGAGTATGTCGTTCATCAGTAGGAAATCATTTATACCGACAATGAATTCACAGCGGCTAACAGCCATATAGTCACAGATCAGTTGTTCTGTCAACATTTCGCAGCACGAGATCTCGTAGATATTAACCACTTGACGCTGACGGGTTGCCTTTAAAAGAATGAACAGAGTACCCTTTGGTATAAACCCTGCGGGTTCTTTACAAGCAATATTGTGATGTCATCAATAAGATTAAGAAATGCACACTAAGCTCCAACTTGATTTACGCACCTTTCAAACACGGTACAAAAACTACAATAAAAAATTGTTACAAGGCTATATCTCGGAGTTGAAAACAGGGCAAAAACGTCAGAAAGGTCGATCAGGGTTACGTGGAAAGCTTAACAGTGTAGCTAACCTATACACTCACTGACAGAGGTTTTCGTAAAGAACAAGACTGGAGAATAACGTCAGTCTGAAAACGGTCCTTAGATTTTATTAGGAGGTTATAACATTTTGGAAGTCATGTGCAGTTTTCGTCTTCCTAGAGGGGGTACTATCTCCTATTGGCTTCCATGCCCCCTCATTCTGATGGTGAAGGGAGGGTTTTCCCCCTCACTTTTCGGTTAACCAATATATGTGTGGATATACTTGATATCTTTTAAGCTAGATGTATCTACCCTATAGAGAATTCACCGACGTTCTTCGACAAACCGAGAGTACATCTATCTGAAGTAGCCCCTAATATCCATAGGAAGGCCCCACTTCTGCGTAAAGAAAGCCAAGTTCTGCTTCATAATAAGTATCCCTTCCCAAATATCAGTCTTGGTAGAATGCAAATTGAATTGAAATTAACCAAAATAGTGATTCGTAGGGGGTTTATAAATTATTTTTTTTACAGAAATCATAAAAATATCCAGATTTTTAAGGGAAGGAGCACGAGCCTCACCTTTCTTTTCTCCTGATCTATCCGTGCCTTCTGGCATGGAAATCGCATGAACTTTGGAAGATAACCCTATCCCTGTCCCTCCTCCCTATAGGCGTATGTCTTTTTCACTAACACTTTTTCGCTGCCAAGCTATATTCAGAACAGCTTGTATATATAGTCGTACATGTACAGAGGTATGTTTTTGGGGAATGACTCATTGACGGGGGGGAGAGAGAATATGATTAAATAGCAAAAAAAAACAACAGTCAGTATATAGGTCACGATCTTCTCAAAATTAATACGCATAAGATACGCTCTAATAGTACCCTCTCGAATGAGAATACGCATACCAGGTCGGTGTAAAATTTACAGTTCACTATACATCTCACGTAAGCGAGGCAGTTTCGCCAGTGTCCCATATGTCACCTGGCAGCATTCAACATAAATGATGTGTTACATTAATTTCAGTATAAAAATTACAAAAGAAGCTTGTGAGATTGGTAGGATTGCCAAACTTAGCTGAAAGTTACCAACAAATACGCAAAAGTAGCTATAAAAATATGTAAATTTTTTACGAAAAGCATCGAAAGGTTGTCTGGAAGAGGGCGAAAATAAAAGACAGATGGGAAAGAGAATAGAAATTTTGTAAGGAAAATCGAGAAACCCTTACTATAAGTTTTCAAGAGGTAATAGATAAATTATGCTAGGACGTTTCTAAACAGCGAACCCTAGAATAGATGGGGATATAATCCCCATCTACGAAAAGCATCGAAAGGTTGTCTGGAAGAGGGCGAAAATAAAAGACAGATGGGAAAGAGAATAGAAATTTTGTAAGGAAAATCGAGAAACCCTTACTATAAGTTTTCAAGAGGTAACAGATAAATTATGCTAGGACGTTTCTAAACAGTGAACCCTAGAATAGATGGAGATATAATCTTCTCGAACAGTATGCGCTATTTGCTAGTGCCAGGAACAAACATAACGTGGATTGAATTCGCAAAAAAAGAAGTTAAGATATTTCATTGGTTCTACCCCTATAGGGGTTTGAACCGGGTATACTTCAAAGAGAGAATAGAAATCCGGACCGGTAAAACTCAGTTTCGAATTCGACTGAGTACCTATGGCCATATCTAGACGGTAAAAAGTCTCTTAAAAAGAGATATGAATAGAGCTTATTTCCTAGACAAGCTTGAAGCCGCAGGGGTAAATATTCCAGGGAACATTTTTAGTGAGCTCGTTGAAAACATGCTGAAATACTTTTTTTTAAGTAAAGTAGTTCCCCTTTTGTTGAGTGTGTAAGAACGCTACATGTGTTGAATACCCCTTTAAAGCACCCTCTAAAGAGTTTTGGGTTTATGCAACTTTAAGATACTGTCATTGAAAAATGTCAACAAAAATTACATAATTTTATGCTATCTATGGGTAATATTGTAAAATTTAATATTGGGTCTCTTAGATTTCCAACAAAGAATAAGAATCAAGTACACACATTTGTCCCTTACTGTACATGAAAATAATGCTAAAACATGGTAGGAAAAAATAAGGAGAATTCAGGAGTGCCAGACATAATCCTCATCCTTACCATACTTCCACCTTCGTATTTGAAGATCGGATTTTGAAGATCGAAGATCGGTGTCGAAGATCGGATTTTGAAGATCGGTGTCCGTGTTCCAATCGAAAATCGGAACACGGATTTTGCTTGTATTTCTTCTTTTTTTAGGCAAAGCAGAAAGTAAACAAAGTTTGGCTAAACTTCTTTTCTGAGCTAAACTTGAGCATATCAAACTGTTCATTTCATACGCTGATTGACAGATTTCATGAGAAAATTTTCTGATTTTTGGTAGAATATACAATCCCAATTCTTTGGGTCAGATCCCTGCACAGGGAGGGGGGGTGTTTCTCCCCTTCGTAGGTAATTGGAGGATACACAAAAAAACATAGATTCTTGCCTATTTCATATAGTCCAGCTGTTTTTCTCCCGTTTTTTTTTTAAATTGACCCCTCCCCGCAACAAATTCTTGCTCTGGTGACTAAGAGTGACAGAAAGTAAACAAAGCTTGGCCAATCCAAGGATGGTTAATTAAACAATTAAATACAATCATTTCAACAAGCTTAATTTGAGTACTGTTTTAGGATTGGTCGCAGGTTGTTAGGAAAATTTCGGGTTCTTTGGATGATTACTGGTTCATACAAAGTAGTTCGAAGTCCACCTGTTTACTTTAATTAATCCTCATTTAGTTACAACAGTTGAGACAAAAATTAGAATTTTTACAACTAGGGTAAATTCAGGTAGCTTACATCTACAAAAAGGACTGTTCAGACTGAGGGAACCCACAAAATTATTAAACTTAAAGCATAACGAGGGTCCAGTCTGTGGTAAAGCTTTGTGATATATATATATATATATATATATATATATATATATATATATATATATATATATATATATATATATATATATATATATATTGCGAAATTAAGATGAAGCATCTTGGGGATATTTTACGCACTAAAAAGCAATAGCGATTTAATTAGACCATTTGTGGATCGGCGTACTCAAGGGCTCTATGGCCTCCCAAAAAGCTGCATCTTCTAGTCGTTTTGAGAGAGCCTACGTCCACAGAATAAATATTATATTATAACGCTATAACACATTATTGTACTGTGTATTATTCAGAACACACTCAATAAGTGAAGTTGGGTTCTTTCGTGAAACAAACTACGATGCAAGTACATTTTATGAGAAAATCCGGTTTCATAGCCACACACACAAAACTCAAACACAAAAGGTTAGGTTAGATTAGAATTCTAAGTTGTAATTTTACAATTTTCCTAATAAAGTATTATATTTTTATTATATTTTGTTTTATTTCATTAGCTTTATCAAAAGTTTGGGCTATATATTCGCATATTAGGGAGGTGGGGTGCATTATATCAAATTCCTAACCTAACCACCTCTAAACATAAAATATTTAATTAAAATGTACCTGCATCGTAGTTTGTTTCGCGAAAGAACGTAACTTCACTTATTGAGTGTGTTCTGAATAATACACAAGTACCCATATTGTATATTACAATGTTATATTATTATGTTATAATTATATATGTACATTATTATATTATAATTATAATATAGCGATTTAATTAGACCAAACTTTGGTTCTCCAGTCAAGACTCTGTGGATCGGCGTAGCTGCAGGGCTCTATGGCCTCCCAAAAAGCTTTATCTTATAGTCTTTTTGAGACAGCACACGTCCACAGCATAAATATATATTATAATGTTATAATATATTATATATTACAATATTATATTATTATGTTATAATTATTTAGGCACTTGTGTATTATTCAGAACACTCTCAATGAGTGAAGTTAGATTCTTTCGTGAAACAAACTACGATGCAGGTACATTTTATGAGAAAAACCGGTTTCATAGCCACAAAGACAAAACTCAACATAGTTTGCTACGCACAGTGATAGAAAATAGTGTCTGAACATAGATTTTGAAATGAGGATTTGGAGTTTAACCTGACCTAACCTGAACCACAAAAATAATTGTGTCGACTGTGTTCTGAATAATACACAAGGGTTACCATTATTTATTAATATTGATTTATTTAAAAGTTAATATGAATATATTACATTATCAATTTTTAAATATTATTAAATATAATATTATGTTGTGGCCTACGTCTTATTCAGTTTATAACATTCGAAGTATTTCCAAGCGAGCAATGGATTTTATCAAACAGTTCGTGGTAACGAACTGTACTAAGGAGCGACCCGGCTCAATAGTAACCAAAACTCTAAAAAAATGGAATGTTGATACCAATAGCTACATAAAAAAAATCGCATTTTAATGCTAATTTCAAATATATAACTTTAGTTAAGATTAGTCTGACCTATCAAAAGTTACGCGCCTGAGAAAATTTGCCTCATTTTAGAAAATAGGGGGAAACACCCCCTAAAGGTCATACAATCTTAACGAAAACCACACCATCAGATTCAGCGTATCAGAGAACCTTATTGTAGAAGTTTCAAGCTCCTAGTTTCAAGCTCCTAGCTCCTAATTTCGCATTTTTTGCCAGAAGATAAATCACGGATGCGTGTTCATTTGTTTGTATTTTTTTTGTGTTTTTTTTTCCCAGGGGTCATCGTATCGACCCAGTCGTCCTAGAATATCACGGGAGGGCTCATTCTAACGGAAATTAAAAGTTCTAGTGCCCTTTTTAAGTGACCAAAAAAATTGGAGGGCACCTAGGCCCCCTCCCACGCTCATTTTCCCCCAAAAGTCACCGGATCAAAATTCTGAGATAGCCATTTTATTCACCATAGTCAAAAAACCTAATAACTATGTCTTTGGGGACGACTTACTACCCCGCAGTCTCCCTGGGAGGGGTTGCAATTTACAAACTTTGACCTGTGTTTACATATAGTAATGGTTACTGGGAAGTGTACGGGCGTTTTCAGGGGATTTTTTTTGGTTTGGGAGGGAGAGTTGAGGTGGGAGGTTAAGCGAGAGGATCTTCCCATGGAAGAAATTCTCGTGGGGGAAGAGACTTTCAATGAAGGGGGCGCAGGATTTTTTTGCATTATTTAAAAAAACAAGGAAAAAATAAATATGAGAAGTTCTTTCTACTGAAAGTGAGGAGCAGCATTAAAACTTAAAACGAGGAGAAATTATTGCGCATATGAGAGGTTTACCTCCTCGTAATACCTCGCTCTTTACGCGAAAGTAGTTTTAGTAATTTCAACTATTTATTCTACGGCCTTTGTGATTCAAGGGTTATTCTTAAGGAATCGGGACAGAATTTGAGCTTTAGTGTAAAGAGCGAGGTATCGAAGAGGGGTGAACTCCCTCATATACGCAATAAAAATATACGGATATAGAAGTTCGTTACGTAAGTTAATTCGTAAATTACGTATATTTTTTACTAATGAAAATGTTCGTAAAACAATTATAAGTTCTAGTTGCCTTTTTAAGTAATCAAAAAATTAGAGGGCAGCTAGGCTTCCTCCCTCTCTCCTTTTTTCTCAAAATCTTCCGATTAAAACTATGAGAAAGCCATTTAGCCAAAAAGAAAATTAATATGCAAATTTCATTTTAATTATTTATGTGCGGAGAGCCAAGATCAAAACATGCATGAATTAAAAAACGTCCAGAAATTAAATAAAAAAATAAGTTTTTTTAAATGAAAGTAAGGAGCGACATTAAAACTTAAAACGAACAGAAATTACTTCGTATATGAAAGGGGCTTTTCTTGCTCAACGCCCCGCTCTTTACGCTGTAGTTTTTTTTTCCTTTTTTAAAAAAGTAGAGCTAAGAGAAAGAGTCAAACTTTAGCGTACAGAGGGAGCCGTTGAGGAAGAAAAGCCCCTTTCATATACGAAGTAATTTCTGTTCGATTTAAGTTTTAATGTCGCTCCTCACTTTCATTTAAAAAAAACTTGTTTTTTTTTTTATTTAATTGAGGAGTAGCATCGGCTATTCGAATGTATACAAGAATAGCTTTAAAGAATCACAGAATGAGATTTTCATTGAATCTCAGAATTACAGAATTACAGAATAGCAAAAGTGAGATTTACAGATATTATAAGAATTATAAGAATTACAGAATAACAGAATTATAAGAATTAAAAGAATACAGAATTATATACAGAATTAAATATAAATAACAGAATTAAATTATATAACAAAATTAAGTATAAATACAGAATAACAAAAGTGAGATTTTGAAGCTCCTCTTGGGAATACTTTCTTGTTCGAGAATTGGTATAAAGACAAGTTTGGAAGCAATGATGGATAGGAACGGGCTTAATTAAATACACACCAAAATTGCTAAAAAATTATTTAACATACTAAAAGCTAACAGAAAATTATTAAAAATACCAAAATTTGGTGCTATAATTATTGTGTAGTTTTTGAGCTAGAGGTAGATATTTTTTTTTTCTCAAATATTTCTGATCTTCCCATTTCATACAAAATAAACATGCATCTATAAGTGCAGCCAATGGATATAAATTCATTACAGAAACCTTTATCACTTTTTATTTTCTAAAGTAGAGGGTGAGAGGCCCTTTCGTTTTTTGACATGGTGATATGCAAATGACGGAAATAAAGCAATGCCCGCATACATTTCATGCTAACCAGGACAGAGACCAAGGGAGGATGCCATACCCGGTAATATCAGTAGAAGTGACTACTCATAAAATTTGGTTTAATAATACTGAATTTATAATATTTAATAATATAATTTAATAACATTAATAATAATAAAATTTTGGTTATTTCATGCTAACCAGGACAGAGACCAGGGGAGGATGCCATACCCGGTAATATCAGTCGAAGTGACTACCCATAAAATTTGGAAACATTGACCTAAAAACACCTATTTCCTAGAATAAAAAACCAAAGGAAAAAATCCCTCAAACCCCTTACTAAAACATTCGTCTAGCTGCTTTTCCACAAGTAGTTAGACTTGGGTATCTTTAATTAAATCAATTATTGAACAATATATTTTGCTTGTTAAGAATCAATTTAACTAATTTTCTTGTGTGAGAGGTTAGGGGAAGGGAATGCATACTTTCAAATCCGTACATATCACGTAGCGCACAGAAGTACCACATTTGGCACTATGTTTCCCATGCTTGGCGCGAAGAGGTAGGTGTTAGCGGAAGTTTGTCACGCGTGGTCGAACAGTTGGCGCTCCAAGATGTACACCGGGTTGCATAAAGTGGTTAACCCCCGAATGAAACTACTACCGGGGCTTTTCGAGTACCAGTTGTTTTCGTTTTGATTAAATTTATTTCTTCCTTTTAACTTTTTTCTGCTAACAATTATGGCTCTTGTGTGATTTTGTTCAGACTTGATAGCCAAAACCGTTGTCATACAGGTACAATTTTCACTACGCCTAAGTTAGCGCAATGGTGCTATAACGTCTCAAAGCATCTTCCGACACATAACATTATAGTGCTATCTACTTATGAATTTCATCTATTATAAGGTCGAAATTTAGCTTTCAGCAAAACCAAGTGCAATAAAATCTACATTTTTGATAGCTTTTTATTTTTTATGTTCAATGATGGCTTTCTTCAAGGGTAATTTAAAGGAAGTTCCTACTTTAATCGAACATAAGACTTTTTGCACAGGATGAAAGTCGACACAAGTTTTGCGAAGAGTTAGTTTGTCACGTGTGCACGGACGTAGCTATACCTGTCAGCACCAGGGCAAGAATGGCAGTTGGTGCCCCCGGTCAGCAGATGTAATATAAATATTAGATTGTGGTTATTTTACTTTTTCAAAGCATATATCCATTTATTGTATATTTCGCTAGTTGTTTCACGATCATTAATATTTCCTTATGTAGGTCCTAATATGTGCAACAAGGTTCAATAAAAACTATAAGATTCCGCATGACAATATTTTATTGATGACACAAAAACACGTATAATTTAAATTATTTATAATATATTTTATCCTTTAGGTTAAAATTCAACTTTACATGCTTTTCTCAAAGTAAATGTCTTTATTATGTCTTCCTATGAAAGTTTTGAAGTCATATCATGTTCTTACGTGGATTGCACTACAGTTAGTTAACCGCTGCTAGGGCGCCCTGTTTCTATGATAAACATATTTTGTATGGTCATTATTAGCGCCAATAATAAGGTAGTCTCTAGCAAGAACGCATCCCAAATTTTTGCTTGGGGGGAGGTATTTTTAGGGGGATATTTTACACACAAAACTTCAAAAAATGCATCAAAATTTGTCTGCATATATATATATATATATATATATATATATATATATATATATATATATATATATATATATATATATATATATATATATTGTTTTTGCAAGTCAAACTCTTGGGTCAAACCCAGTAGCCCCCCCCTGGATACAGCCTTGGCCTCTCACTGAAAGTTACCTAACATAGTTTTGCATACTTACTGACATGAAGTCCCAATATGTAGCTACAAGGCTGTAGTATTTATAAATCTTTAATTAATAAAAAAAACTTGTCCCGCGAAAAGCTCTCTTTTTGCGGGTTATTTATTTTCTTTCGATTTGGACTTGGTTAAGGAAAAAAAAGACAATTCACATATATGAACAAAATTGGAATGATGAGAAAAATCGTAAAAATATTTGAGTTTCCAGGGTAGGGCAAGGACCCATAGACCCAAGTGTTTGCATCTTGCCTGAGACTAGTTAAGATACTACCAAGAGTAGTTTATGCAAAAATAAATGCGTTCAAAGACCACACTGGTTATACATGATATCTGACAAAAAAAGAAGAAAAATATAACAATATAATAACCAAATACATATCAAAAACCAAAACGAGGGTGATTTTTGGCCACTGGAAAATAACTATAAAGCAGATATTTGGCTAGACTTCTGTTAAGCCATTGTCAACGCTCAAATAAAGGAAGAAATAAAAGATATGTATAAAACAAGAAAACTTTTTGAAGCAAAGCGTATCAAAACAAGAAAAAGACTGAACTTACAAAAAGGTAAACACATGAAAAAAAAAAACGTTCAAAACTTATCTTGGACAAGAATTCTTTCCCGACCGATTAATGTAGTCTGTCTACTGACATGATTTGTGTTAAAACGGTCAATTGTTCTGTATTAAAATAAAAAGGAATGTTAGTTGATTCTCTTTGTATTTGATTTTCACATAATGGGCTTATGAAAACATCTCCAGTATCTCTGCTTTAAAAAAAAGGTCTTTTAGTTTTTTATTAGTCTGTACATTGTTTTTTCTTCGTTCATGTTCAAACGCCACGGAAAAATCTATTTTTTTGTGGCCGGAGGTGGGGTTACGGGGTCTGCACCCAACCTCAAAATCTCTGCCGGACTCGTAAAAATGTAACAAAAATGCATGTAAACAAATTTTTGATGCGTATCTAAAACTTCTATTTTATACCTCCCTCCGCAAAAAATTTACCTCTTGAAAAAAATTCTGAGCACACCTTTGTTTAGCAGATGTCTTCTCTTCCGTTGATAAAGGCTTCCGGACGAGAAGCCCAAATATTTGGAATTTATCAATTTAACTGTCTTAGTTAAAATTTTACTTGTTATTACATTCTATTGCATTATAACTTTAAACAGAAAGATAGCGTGATCTAAACAATTACTTGCAAATTATCTGCTGAATTTTATGAATGGGAAATTATTGGAAATGTCGTAAAATTTCGCAGAGTCATTCCAAAATTCCCCATGAGTGCCCGATTATCCCAAATTCAGCGATTTACTTATATGCTCAGCTGGTACGTACCTAAAAATTGATTTTGGAGGGGGGACAAAGAAAGCAGCTGAAATTTATTTGAAATATAGGACAATGTGGCAGAAATCGGGATAGGGCACGGGCCAGAAACCCTCGGCTATTAAAATAATTCTATTGTTTTTCATAACATGAATTGATAAGAAAAATATTGTGTTTTTATTGGGCAACTTGGATGCTTCTCATACTAACGTTTTTTTAATCTGTTGTCATTGCACTGAACAAATGCAGACTGTATGTGCAGATATATCATGTGTATGGTATGTTGGAATGGCGATAGTGTCAGATTTTAATTGGTAATTAAATTAGCCAAAGTGTTTTCATATGGATGTTAACAGAGATGCTAAATATTAAGGCGAAGAGAAAATTATCGTGCATATGAGGGGGCTGCCATCACACTTAACTGTCCGCTAATACACTGATTCACACTAATACACTGAAATTTTGACTCGAGCTTTTCAGAAAGCACTGTTAAAAGTAGCAAACATGGCCAGTTGGTAATCGCAAGGGTTTTGTTTACCAAGAGCAGTTCAAAACAGTTTGGACTGAAAATGTTATGGTTTAAAGTAAATACAAATAAACAGCCGTTTTGTGTTCGAAGCATTATGGTAAAAAGAAAGTTGACACACCTGTTGTTACATTATTCTTATGTTAGAGCATTCATCCTTGACAAAGTCAAAACTTTAGCGCCAAAGCAGGAAGTAGAGAAAGGGGGGGGGGGGTGAACGGTTCATCTTATATATATAAAATACGCCTTTTTTAAGCTTTTACGTCACTAATATGCAATACAAAACTTTCTTCTGTATTTTTTTGGTATACTAAGGACTATCCTAAACGGCCTTTGTTAATGTCTGTACCCTCCCCCCATTCGTTGGCACCAATAGGAGGGTAGGGAGAAGATTGGGCACATTCCCCCCCCCCCCCCTTCACCTAGATTTCAAAATATATTTTTTTGGTATTTTCATTGAAAAAATCGATAAAACAACAAACTTGCCCTTCCCCCAAGATTTTGAAAATATATTTACTCGCCCATCTTGCATTTTTGTGAATTTTCAACACTGTCCTGGCCCTTCACAACAAAGTTTGTCCTGATTTAGCTTTAGTCATCTTAGAGCACCATATCAAAAAGTCTTTATTTGTATTTTAGAAGCGGCAAAAGCTGAAATTTTATAAGCAGCGGGGAGGGCATTTACTTTTCTCTTTGTCTGCCAAAATAACTCAGAATATATAGCTCTATCGAATACTATTGCTTTGTAAAGAATACATTGCCTATAGTAATCTCCACCTAAAGGCATCAAGGACCGTAGAATCGTAACATGTAATTTGCCTGCATTCAAAGCAGAAGGGGGCTTCACCATCATTAATTGCTTCACATCCATGTTGGTGGAACAGGTTTCCAATAATGATACAGGACACGATTATCATTTTATTACCATTTGCTATCGCAGTCGAATGGCTCTTTGTCTCATCATAGATCTGAGTTAAATCGACATGGTTGAACAAGTGGTTTCTCATGTCAAACAATTTTGTCTCTGGTAGTGGAAAAACCTTAATTTTTAATGCTTGTGTCGCTCCAGAAATGGAGACAATGTACACGTTTTAAAGCGGTATTGACACGATGAGACGATGCACAACATTTGGTGGTCGTAATGTAAAGGTCACTGGTGAACAAATGCCTTTAGGGAGGCATTAGGAGATATTTCTGTGAGGTTTAGCTCTGATTCGCCAAAGTGTTTATAGGTTCAACATTTTCTTGGGCACTTGGAGATGAGGGGGTAGCCCCACATCACAAACAGAATAATTTCTGTTGGTTTTAAGTTTTAATGTTTGTCCTTACTTTCAGTTGAAAAAAACTTTGTTTTTTATCCAATTTCTTATCTTTTTTTTCAAATAATGCAAGAAAATCAGCCCCCTCCCTCCATGAAAAATCGTTCCCATGAAAACTTCTCAATGAAAAGTTCCTCTCACGTAAAATCCCCTCGGACAATTCCATCTTCGCTATAAATTCCCCCCGGACAATTCCATCTTCGCTAAAAATCCCCCCTAAAATTTCATGCGGACAATTCCATCTGGAAAATCCTCCTTAGCCTACTTTACTTTAAAAAAGACCAAACCATATTTTTAATTTAATTTCTTAAAGTTTTATAAATGATGCCGAAAATCCCCCTCTGTAGAAAAATTTCCCCAGAAACCCCCTCCCTAATTAAGTTTCTCTCGCTGAAAGTTTCCCATACAGAATTTCTTCGGCGGAAAATTCCCTATAGAGAATTTTCTTACAGAAAATATCCCCATCCCCACTGAAAAATCCCCCGGAAAATTGCAACCCCGCTGAAGATTTCTTCCAAATAATTCTCCCGGGCAAACTCTCCCGTATAAGATTTCCCTAGAAAGTTCGTGTGAGGATTCTAGGTCATTTTAGAGGGGGTAACACAAAATGGAAGGGTGCACATAATTTGGTCATATTACTTATTCTTCTCTATATGGAATTTGGTTATATTTCTTATTTTTCTCCATAGGCGTTCCCTTGCCCACTCCCTTTCCCTGGTTCCAACATTTGGTACAAAACATTAAAAAAAACAAAAAAACAAAGTCAATAGAATAAAAAGCTTATCTTAACTAAATACATACTTTTCGGGCTAAGAAACATAATTTCGTTTTGGGTCTTCAGTTCTTTCTTTTTTATTTTTTTCACTTAGCGCGTGTTAATCATTACCTAAAGTAAAACTTGCATTACATTTTAGAGATGAAAATTTTAGTCAAATGAACATTTGACTAAAACATTTTTAGTCAAATGAACAGACAGCGGTGTTGTCCATGATCATTTTTAATGATGCCATAATGAACATTTCCAACTCATCTTGAACTATTTAGAAAAACGCTTAGCCGAATTAACCCCCAAAATTCCCCTTCAGTTAGTTATTTTTCACCCAATGAACTTATATTACGCAACCGTAAACATATGCAACTAAATATAAACTTAAAATTTTTATGTTTCAATGTTTTCGTTAAGTATTGGAGAGATCATTTTATTTATATTTTCACCTAGATTGACCATTTGCTTGCCTCTCACCCCCTTTTCCCAAAGTATAAACACTTAGAAGTAAAATAACATGTATGTGCATGGCTGATGCTGTCAAAAGGTACATATCAGATTACTATATCTTTTTAAAATCCACAAACCTAATCCCTTTGATTTTTTTCTATGGGGCAGAGAAAAGCTTACCGTCCCCTCTATCTCATTTTCCCTATAATAAAGCACTGAAAATAATACCAGAAATAACGACTCTCATCCCCTGAGCATTTAGGTATTGGCACTATAAAGATGGTACCAGTAGTAACTTTATTAACAAAAAAACATCAGGATAAATGATCTTGGGGGGTGGGGGTGGGGTGGATTTCCACCCCTTAACTGGAAAGGGACCAAAATGATAGTTGTCTTCTTCAGTAGAAAAAATACCTTCTTTCTGGCAGTGCTAAATAGAGGAAATCGGATCGATAAACTTTTGGGAGGCGATATTTATCCCACCGGAAATCCCCTCCCCCCAGCTGGTTGGTCTCCAGTCACTTTTGACTTATCAAAAAAGGACTAACTCTTTATCTCTGACGTAATGAGCACCCTCTGAAGTTTCTGCAACCATAAGGTGGAGGTAGGAATGAAGAAGGGGAATTCCCCCTCCTATGCGAATAAATTCTGCTCATTTTGAGGTTTAATGTTACTCTTTCCTTTCATAATGGCAGGGTACTCCAGAAATAAAGAGGGATTGAATATCAATTTCACATTTGTGATGCATTTTTTAAAGATTCATCGCTAAAATTGGCCTTTCCGATCTCCCCCTGAAGTAGCTGAAATGTTGGCAATAATAATGATCATGTTGGGGCTGCTGTATACTGTAGATGGCAACATTAAAAAATGCCCATCGAAAACTTTGCTGTCTGTTGATTTGACAAAAAATGTCAAAAATTTCCACTCTTAAGAGTACCGTAATGCATGTTTTGATAAATATAATATAAATATAACAACAATAAAAATATAACAATTTTCAAATCATGTATTAAAGAAATTTTATTCCAACCGAGCAGGGTTCGGCTGCTCGACCATGTCAGGTTTTCTTCTAATTTATGGGGACGTGACCATTTGTTGTCTGATATGTTGAAAAATGTTAGCCTTAAAAATTGAACAGCTTGTGATACAGGGCAATTTGAAAGAAGATTAATCAAATTGTGTGTACTATGGAAATGCTAATGACATATTACTTTGTGATTTTTCCTTTCTCCCTGTTCTCAAAATTCAAAAAATTGGCTAGATTTTGTTGCTGAATATTAACAAATTAAAATATTAAGCCCAAATTGGATATAAAGTGATGTCAGAAACTTTGGAAAAACCTTTTTTGAAGGTTCATCTGAACTTCAGATGAAAAGATCTCAAGAGCAGTCATATCTGATTTGCTTTATTTCAGCCCTGATCAATCTGCAATGTTAGGAATAGTAAAAGCTTGGACAGATTCTTTTTATGTAGCCTCAGGGTCGTATCCAAGGGGGGGGGTAGGTGTTTGACCCCCCTCCCGAAAAAATGTCTGTGTGGCTCGTAAAAACGTAACGAAAAGGAATATAAACAGATTTTGTATGCGTTTTGAAGTTTTTTGTACCCCCCCCCCGAAAAAATCCTTTTGTAAACACTCCGCAAAAAAAAATCCTGGGTACAGCCCTATGTAGCCTATAAACATACTTTCTTAACAAGTTGTGGAAACATAAGTAGCCTATTCACATTTATTGCCTGTGTTTAATCCCATCTGAAAATGGAATATGTTTACGATAAAATATTGTATCTCTTAATCACACTTCATTGTTAAGACTAAAAACAATAAATTACAGATTGTCACAACATTGCATCTTTTGGGAAAAGGTCTTGGATGGATGACCGGAGTACGAGACCTAGCGAACAGCGACATACTAAGGAAGATAGGTTTAAGTTCTTTTTTAGACTGAAACATATATTAAAAGCCCTGGAGTGGCTTAACAAGATAAAAAAATTAAGAGAGAAAAAGCGATTTTAATTTAAATAAAGCAGTGGAACAAAACTTTGCTGCAATTTCTTTTTTTTTTAATAAATGGGAAAGAAGAGTGATCGAAGAAATTACTCGCGTATAGCCTCCGGGTGGCAAAAAACTAATTCAATTTTATTATTTTTAAATTTAGAAAAAAAACATGCTAATATAATTACGTATTTTTTTTGAAAATTGTAAAATAAATAAAACAATAGCAAAATCGTTCTGTTTCAAGTATCATAGGCTAATCACACAAAAAAGTTAAATTTGCTAAATTTAAACCATGTGTTGACAAGAACGCTTTCAGAGCCCTCAAATTGGAAAAGAAATACATTTTTTTTTTTAATAATCTTTCTTTTGTTCCACTTCTTTATTTAAATCAAATCTGTTTTTTCTCTCATAGCTCTTCTTTTTGTAAATAGAAAAGCAGTGTGGTCTAAGAAATTATTTCTGAATAGGATCCATAAAACTCATTTTTAGCTTGTTGGAATTGAGACAAACTTGACATAAGTGCAGACTTTGTGAAAGCGGTTAGTACTTCGCATGCTCGTCACAGACTGTATCAAACAGTTCGTGGTAACGAATTGCAGTAAGGAGCGACCCGGCTCAATAGTAAAGGAAACTCTAAAAATCGGAATTTTGATGCTAAAAGATACATCAAAAGAATCAAATTTTCATGCTGATTTTAAATAAATTTAGTATTTGTTATCAAAAGTTACGAGCCTTAGAAAATTTACCTTATTTTGGAAAATAGGGGGAAACACCCCCTAAAAGTCATAGAATCTTATGGTTTGGCGGGTTGGGTTGAGGGGAGGGGGCTATGTGGGAGGATCCGCATAGAATCGAATTTTCATGCTAATTTTAAATATATAAGTTTCATCAAATTTAGTCTTTGTCATCAAAAGTTACGAGCCTGAGAAAATTTGCCTTATTTTGGAAAATAGGGGGAAACACCCCCCTAAAAGTCATAGAATCTTAACGAAAATCACATCATTGCATTCAGTGTATCAGAGAACCCTGTAGAAAAAATTTCAAGCTCCTATCTACAAAAATGTGGAACTTCGTATTTTTTGCCAGAAGACAGATTATGGGTGCGTGTTCATTTGTTTGTTAGTTTTTTTTCTTTTTCCCAGGGGTCATCGTATCGACCAAGTGATCCTAGAATGTCGCAAGAGGGCTCATTCTAATGGAAATGAAAAATTCTAGTGCCCTTTTTAAGTGAAAAAAAAAATTGGAGGGCACTAGGCCCCCTCCCACGCTCACTTTTTCCCAAAGTCAACGGATCAAAATTCTGAGATAGCCATTCTGTTCCGCATAGTCGAAAACCATAATAAATATGTCTTTGGGGATGACATACTCCTCCACAGTCCCTGGGGGAGGGGCTGCAAGTTACAAACTTAGACCAGTGTTTACATACAGTAATGGTTATTGGAAAGTGTACACACGTTTTCAGGGGGATTCTTTTGGTTTGGGGGGTTGGGTTGAGGGGAGGGGAGGGGGCTATGTGGGAGGATCTTTCCTTGGAGGAATATGTCATGGGGAGAGAGAAACTTAATGAAAAGGGCGCAGGATTCTCTAGCATTACTATAAAAAAAAAACAATGAAAAAATAAACATGAAAAAGTTTTTTCAATTGAAAGTAAGGAGTAGCATTAAAACTTAAAACGAACAGAGATTATTAAGCATATTAGGGATTCTAAAATACTTTAGCATAAAGAGCGAGGTATTTAGGAGGAAATAAATACATCGCTCTTTATGCTAAAGTATTTTTAGTAATTTCAACTACTTATTCTATGGCCTTTCTGATTCAGGGATCATTCTTAAAGAATTGGGACAAAACTTAATATAAAGAGCGAGGTACTAACGAGGGGAGAAACCCCCTCATATACATAATAAAAATATAAGAATATACAAGTTTGTTACATAAGTCAATTCTTAAGTTTCGACTATTTTTTACTAATAAAATGTTCGTTAAAAATTAAAAGTTCTAGTTACCTTTTTAAGTAACCGAAAAATTGGAGGGCAACTACGCCTCCTTCCACACCCCTTATTTCTCAAAATCGTCTGATTAAAATTAAGAGAAAGCCATTTAGCCAAAAAAAGAATTAGGATGCAAATTTCATTTTAATAGTTTATGTGCGGAGAGCCAAAATCAAACATGCATTAATTAAAAAAACGTTAAGAAATTAAATAAAAAAACTAGTTTTTTTAACTGAAAGAAAGGAGCGACATTAAAACTCAAAACGAACAGAAGTTACTCCGTATATGAAATGGGTTTTCCCCTCCGCAATCCCTCGCTCTTTACGCTAAAGTTTGACTCTTTGCCACAATTCCAATTTTTAAAACAATTAAAAACTTTAGCGTAAAGAGCGGAGGGGAAAGCCCATTTCATATACGGAGTAATTTATGTTCGTTTTAAGTTTTAATGTCGCTCCTTACTTTCAGTTAAAAAAACTAGTTTGTTTTTATTTAATTTTATACAGGACCGCCTTATATGTTTAAAAACACGGGCTTCTTTTTGTTTCCCCTCGTTTTATTCTGTCAACCTTTTTGTCTTTTTACTTCGTGAAATAATGTTTCATGTTATAAAATAAATAATGTCAGATTATTCAGTGGGGTTTATTGTATATATTATTAATAAAAATTAAGCTCAGACAACCGTAGTTTACCATGTATCCAGGCAAGGATTGAATAGGTGCAGGGACCGATTAGATTTTTTTGCGGGCTTTCACTATATATTTAATATTTAAATAAAATATACCCGCATAGTACTTTAAGTACGTAAACTTATGTTTAATGCAAAATATCTCTAATATAGGACTATCCCGATTGAATTCAATATATTTGACATGAAGTTTCAGGGGTATCAGTTTTCTACGTTATAAAATGTATATTATATAATAATAAGCACGTTAATAAATCTCATCCAGCAATGCAAAATTTAAAATAAATATATTTTTAATTGTTTGAATGATTCAGAATTTATCCAATATCGTAAACAATTTTTTTTTTAAATTAAAAAAAATGATCATGGTAACGTGGGACCCTTTCAAATGTGGGGCCTGATAGAACCCAATCGCTAAAATCGCCCTTTACCCTGCCCTGCATATATCGTAATACTTGCATATATTTATGTACTATTTATTCAGTGCTACAAAAATCGAAGTAACTTTTTTTAAGCTATTCTGTCTTGACTCCCGTTGGGCAAGCTGAAAAAAGATTCCACTGTAATTTCAAATTAATTTTTCTTTGATTTTCTTACAACGTTCCTGTAAAAAAATAAATTACCTTTATCGCTGTTTCTACAAACCAAAATTAATATTCTTTATATAGTGCACTCACTGGTTTATACTATACGGTAAAACAGTATAAGAGCACACTTTGTAAGAAAAAAATTAATTTTATATTTTGAAAATGAAGTGCCCAAAAAATTCGAGAAAATCTTGGGCTTCATGAGGTGGGTCCTGAGCCTCCCCCTTGCAAAACGGTAACTGATTTGAAAGCAAGAAGACACAAGAAAAATGCAAGGAGTAAAAGAAGTTTACTAGTCAAACTATAGGACTCCCCACACACAGGGGCGGATCTAGAGCAAAATCTTGGAGGAGCCCAATGTGACAAGGGCACCAATGAGCAAAATCTTGGGGGGAGGGGCAATCTGACAAAGGTGCCAATAATTAACCAAATTGACAAATTATTCTAAAAAAGAGTAAAAAAAACAGGATAAGAGGGCGTCCCAAGATCCGCCAGTGCCAACACGCCCACACCCAACGAGGAATATGTATCCCATACTACATCCATATGTTTCAGAAAATCAATATGCTAAGAACTTATATTCCGACAGAAAACGATTTTACCGATAACCTAAGGACTCTCATTTTGCTTCTTAAGTCATTTTTTTTTTTTTTTTTTTTGGTGCAAATAAATTTCTTTATTTCTTTACGATTGTCATCAAAATTCTCCTTGAATGTTCTATTTGGCAGAAATATTTAATTTTTTCTTGGCAAGAACAATGAGTTGTAAGGTCTTACCAGGTCGGTGAAGTAAAGGATTGAAGGGTTAAAAAGTATTGATGCATCATTTAATTCCAAAAGAAACTAAATAAAATCCTCATACATCAAGACCAGGTAGTTTTAAAGATAGTTCAGGGAAATGAACTGATTATAAAGTTATCTACAAAAAAAAGTTAAGGGGAAAATAAATGATAAATTTTCCGATTAACTCACTTAATAAGATAGCTAAGAAATAGAAACGTCTTTCGCATCAGAATTTCACCTAATCAAAATATAACATTCATTTGCATCAGAAATGAGCTTTACCACCCACCCACCCCTCCCCCTAATGAGGGGTTAATTTTCTATGAGGCAGGGGGGCAACTGCCCCGTCCAGACCCAAGTTTCTCCCCCAGCTAAAATTTAGTTTCAAAGCAATTTTGTCCTCCCCCCCAGGATTTTGAGGAAGTTACGCCAATGCCCCATAATGTGCAAATATATACCCTGAACTGTATATATGCAATAAATTTTCCGTTATTTTGACGAACTGCTAAACCAATTTGACTTACCGTGAATTTAGTATATATATATATATATATATATATATATATATATATATATATATATATATATATATGTATATATATCTTGGCTATCTCTTTAGTGAGTTGCTCGGAAAATTCAGCGAAAGATAAGAAATTGCAGCAATTTAACCTCCCCCCGGTCTAATTCCTGGCTATTCAACCCCCTCGCTCCCAAATAAAAACGAAATAATCATTTGGATCCGGTGTTTGTGATTTTATTGCCCTAAATTCTAATTCAACATATATAGAATAAAAGCTATCAGAACTCAAAACTACGACCCAAGGTTTTGCTAATCTCATGCGACATTTGTAACAATTCCAACTACTCTCCCAGCAGTAAACAATCAAATAATGGCAGGAGAATTGCAAAACATCAAATAAAATACTATTTTATTCTTTAAGAGCTCCGCCCACTTCCCAGCTACAGCCAATCAGTTATGAAAGGGTTGGTCGGATGCATTTATGCCAGTTGCGCAAGGTTCATACAAAAAAATCAGTTAAATTAAAATTGGTCGATTTACATTTTCTTGGCAACCGTCAAAGAGAAATTGTCAAAAAATTTAATATTTGAATTGTTGATGAGATACGGGTTGTACTGTATTTTTCAAAGAAGTAACAAGATTAAATAGTTTGGGTCTCGAAACTCGAATACAGTGATGTAACGAAATAAAATTACTTATTTTTTAAGGACACTTAAATGTCGATTCTTTATACTTGTATTAGTTTTAACATTTTTGTAGTGTTATGGAACTAGGAGTTTAGTTTAGCTGCAACTTAAAAGCTGGTGTATTACACATAAAGAGCGAACGTTTCGGGTTTTAAGACTGATGTTGACGTCACTTGTGTACGTTATCGGAAGATTTTTGACGATGTTGGAAAGAATTTATCTAGCCTTCAAAATAAGATGTACATTATTCTTATATCAAAGGCTAAAAATGCTAACTGCTTCTGTATACTAAATTAAATAAAAAAAACTAATTTTTTTTAGCTGAAAGTAAGGAGCGACATTAAAACTTAAAACGAACAGGAATTACTCCGGATACGAAATGGGTTGTCCCCTCCGCAGTCCCTCACTCTTTACGTTGAAGTTTTTAATTGTTTTAAAAAGTAGAATTGTGGCAAAGAGTCAAACTTTAGCGTAACGAGCGAGGGATTGCGGAGGGGACAACCCATTTCATATACGGAGTAATTCCTGTTCGTTTTAAGTTTTAATGTCGCTCCTTACTTTCAGCTAAAAAAATTAGTTTTTTTTATTTAATTTCTGAACGTTTTTGAATTAATGCATGTTTGGTTTTGGCTCTCCACACATAAATTATTAAAATGAAATTTGTATATTAATTCTTTTTTTGGCTAAATGGCTTTCTCTTAGTTTTGATCAGACGATTTTGAGAAATAAGGGGTGGAGCAGGAGGCCTAGTTGCCCTCCAATTTTTCGGTTACTTAAAAGGCAACTAGAACTTTTAATTTTTAACGAACGTTTTTATTAGTAGTAAAAAATATACGTAACTTAAGAATTAACTTACGTAACAAACTTTCAAAATCTTATATTTTTATTATGTATACGACGGGGTTTGTACCCACGTTAACACCTCGCTCTTTACACTAAATCGTAAGTTCTGTCCCAATTCTTTAAGAATGACCCCTGAATCAGAAAGGCCGTAGAATAAATATTTGAAATTACTAAAAATACTTTAGCATAAAGAGCGAGGTATATATCTCCTCCTAAATACCTCGCTCTTTACGCTAAAGTATTTTTAGAACCCCTCATATGCGTAATAATCTCTGTTCGTTTTAAATTTAAATGCTACTCCTTCCTTTCATTTGAAAAACGTTTTCATGTTTATTTTTCATTGTTTTCTTATAGTAATGCTAGAAAATCCTGCGCCCTTTTCATTGAATTTTTCTTCCCCCCTGACAGATTCCTCCAAGGAAAGATACTCCAACATAGCCCCCTCCACTTAGCCCCACCCCCAAACAAAATAAAATCCCCCTGAAAACGTCTGTACACTTCCCAATAACCATTACTATATGTAAACACTGGTCAAAGTTTGTAACTTGCAGCCCCTCCCCCAGGGATTGTGGGGGAGTAAGTCATCCCCAAAGACATAGTTATTATGGTTTTCGACTATGTTGAACAAAATGGCTATCTCAAAATTTTGATCCGTTGAATTTGGGAAAAAAATGAGCGTGGGAGGGGGCCTAGATGCCCTCCAATTTTTTGGTCACTTAAAAAGGGCACTAGAACTTTTCATTTCCGTTAGAATGAGCCCTCTTGCGACATTCTAGGACCACTTGGTCGATACGATGACCCCTGGAAAAAAAAAAAAAAAAAAAACACGCACCCGTGATTTGTCTTCTGGCAAAAAATACAAAATTCCACATTTTTGTAGATAGGAGCTTGAAACTTCTACAGTAAGGTTCTCTGATACGCTGAATCTGATGGTGTCATTTTCAACGAATTTTAGGGGGTGTTTCCCCCTATTTTCTTAAATAAGGCAAATTTTCTCAGGTTCGTAACTTTTGATGGGTAAGACTAAACTTGATGAAACTTATATATTTAAAATCAGCATTAAAATGCAATTCTTTTGATGTAGCTATTGATATCAAAATTTAATTTTTTAGAGTTTTGGTTACTATTGAGCCGGGTCGCTCCTTACTACAGTTCGTTACCACGAACTGTTTGAAAAGGCGATGCAACTTATTTTGGAAATAAGACCTCCTAATTGTCTTGACACTCAGATAAGAACTAGGAACACGGATTAGAATAGCTGATCGAAAACAATTTGTTTAATAGGGTGGGTTAAATATGGCATCAATTCAAGAAAATGTTGGGGGGTTTGAATTTTTACCAAAATCTAGGGCACAAATTTGTTGTGTTTTTCAATGAAAACATGAGCGAGGGAATTTTTCAGCAAACATACAGAAGTAAGATAATTTTTCTTTAATCTATGGTGAGGCAAAACACCTAGGGGGAGTTCCCTGCAATTGACATCCCTGGTTATAATTACCACTTTGAAAAGTGTCAGATAATGCCTTTTGAATTACCACACTGAGCTATCCTCGGGGATCTGTAATATTTTAGGTTTCGATATTCTTTGTGTTTGACTTCTTTTTAATGTTTTATGAAAGAAAAACGAAGAGCCTAATTGTGAGCAGTATTTTGCTTCAACATATCGTTATGCTAATTAACTAAAAATCTCGTACAAAAGAACCAATGGGATTTTGCGTTCTTTTTATTCACTCGAATAAACATTTTAGAATAAACATCTCTATGGCATAGAAATAGTAACAAAATAGCAGTGATGGTTGGTTGAAAATTTAGGTGGTTTAGGGCACCAAACTAAGACTTATACTCCGAAGAGGACGAACTTGAAATAAATTTAAAATCCTGAGAAGCTAATTGATTTAAAAACAACAATACCATTTTAATATTGCCTAAACAAAAAACATCACTAATTAAGAACATAAATCACAAGGCCATTAAAGAAAATCACTAAATCAGCCAAAAAAACTTTAGAAACTATTGATTTTTTTTTTCACTGGGTGACAACCCTAATCCTACGACCACTTTAATTTGTAAATTAAAATCTCGAAAACCCAATGGCTTTTTTAATATTTCTAAATCTTTGGCGTTTATAAAATACAATATAAAAAACAGAAGCATCTCAAATACATCTGTTTTCCTGAATATTGTATGGAAATCTTTACAATTTAAACAGAAAAAGGTCCGTTCACAATGTTATTTTACTAATTACGAGCTTACGCAAATTTTAGCCAATCATATTTTTTTTACAGAGTTTGATTTTTTTTTCTGGGGTGGGGAGGGTAATGATCAAATAATGAGTTCTATCTGAAAATCCCAATAGGAAGTGTCCCAAATTCAGGAATATTTAGTACCTCATGTAGGCCCGGGGACGAAGACCTTTCTGTTGCGTACATCCCTGCGTGAACAGGTCATCGAGGAGAAAAGAGCTTTATGAAATATCAGGTGATGTGCATCATAGCTTCCTAATTATTTTTTTTTATTAATGGTCCTGTTATCCACGTTTTTGGCGTTTTTGATGATTTATCCCCAAACTGGGACTAGACAATTAGCTACTAAAACTGGTAAATTTCCTCCTGGTTGAGATTCCAATAATCCTGAATCCTAAATTTCAATTTATGGAAATCACTCAAAATAGTCGAAGCAACAAAACACAAATAAAACACAGTTTGTGGAAGACGAGAATGCCCTCTACAATTTTGTCGAAAGAAACAAATATTAAATATCTATATTATATCTATTAATCTATATTAAATATATATCTATATTAATCTATATTAAAATATTAAAATATGCTATGCTATATATATTAAAATATGCTATCTATTAGGATGTTAACTATACATTGATGCCTGGCATGGGCCAAACTGTGCTTCTTCTACCCCCAAGCCACCTCGGAAAATCTTACAAATGGAAAACAATTCAGAAAGATCAGAAAGAATAATCAGAATTCCATCAATTTCATCTAAGAAACAACATGCGGCGTTTTCGAACGGCATCAATTATAAAAGAAAAAAAACTAGGTGGCGAGCACTAAATTTATTTTGGATTTTGACCATGAATGCCTCATATTTCATAACAAGTCAGTTTTACATGAAGATACACCTTCAAATTCTGGGAGGGCAGCACTATAAGTATCCTTTCTTAAACAATGATTGCACAATGTGTATTTTAGATGTAGCAGTACATCGCGAAAAGCCATTGTTTGCGTTTCTTCTAGCCTATAAGCTTATGAAAACAGCTACTTTTGCAAAACAACTTAATTTCAGCCAGTTTCAGTTCCACATAAGCTTGGAACACTAGTTTTCCTATTTTCGAAGAGAACTAGGACCAGATACGCCCAATGAAGTTTTTTTGGAGGGGACAAAAAGTTGAAAAAAAACACAAAAAGGGAATAATAGGAAATGATAGGAAAATCATAAAAATATTGAAATTCTAGAGGTCCAGACCTCCAACTCATCACTTTGAATTCTATCAAACCTTAACATACAAAAAGTATACACTATTCAGATTCATTTCAAGCCTTGTTCATGGGAGCTCAGCCCCCAAGCAGAGTTTGGGGGGATAAATCTAGGGTATCTAGCAGTGATATTAATTGGGAAAAGAGGGGCAGGAGAACATAACCCGCTAGATTAAAAAAAAAATGTTGTTTCGTTCGAAAGTGGCCTTTTTAGTATTTTTAATACTAAAATTTAGGAAGCACCATCCTAAACTTTAAAAATACAATTGCCCTCCTCCCCTTACACATCCGTGAATTAACGCCATTAGTGTCTAATCCCCTAAAATTGGGAACAATGCATAGAGCTTTACTTTGTTTCCATCAAACCTATCTCAAATAAACCAGCTGTACCATCAAACCCTTATCTTATTTATTTAGGGCTTAAGATGATTCAAACAAGGGGTTGAGAGATAATGGTTCACATACTTATTCTTTATCAGAACGCAAAAGTATTGGATTTCGGGGTGTTGGTTTTACACAAGTCCCAGAAGAGAGCGACCAGTGTACCCCCATTAAGCCTAATCGGAAAAGCAAGCATTGGTAAAAAAATATTGCGTTAAAAAATATCGTATCTTTACTGATTCTAAAATAACAGCTTTCATCGAAGTTAGAATTACCTGCAAAAGCTAAAATATACAAGAACGTTCCCATTCGTTAAAAAGAACGTACAAGAAAGGGGAAACTACCTCGAGAGTTCGATAAATTTGGATGGAATGCAAGATGCACGAAACTTTTTGATTCATATCTTCAAACACCGATATAAAAAAGAAGGAATATTTCCTTTTTTCTGTTAAGCGATCGTACTACGTCGCAACGATTACTACGATTATCGTAGTAAAGGCATTTTTTCCCAGTGCAATCATATTGAATCGGGAGTCATCGACAGTTAAAAGGAATAGTCTTTGGGCGGTTGTTTAAATTAAGGGCTGATTTTTTTGCCTCAATGTGAGAGAGGAAAGTACATGGATAAAGTTAAGAAAATAAAGTATCCATGTTCGTAGAGTTGTGTGGATGTACAGATACTCAATATTATAGACCAAACATTTTTTGTTCTCTTGTACTTAATATATGTTGTTGAAATATTTATTTATGTGTTAAAAGTATTCATTATTCTATTATTTTATTTTTCGACAATGCCCTGTGGCTATATATATATATATATATATATATATATATATATATATATATATATATATATATATATATATATATATATATATATATGATATTTCCTGATCCATGCTATGAAAAATTGTGCGGGAATTACTAGTGCAAAACTGCTCGAATTTGAAACATTTGCATACCTTGCTGGTTGCTAGGTGTTGTTAGTATTTTGAATTTCATGTCCCCTCTTTTTGAAAAAAATTTCTTTAAATGTTTAATATAATAATTACGGATTTACCAGCACTTACCTACTTCCTTTTTTACGTGGAAATAGGATGCTAATTTCAAGGCAGTTAAATTGACACGCAGGTTACCCAGGAGCCTATTATTAAAACGGCGCCATGGCTCAATAAAGAAGAGCTAAATGTCGACAGACGTTGCTTCAGGCATTTTTTATTCCACATAAAAGGCTTGGAAAATTTTAAGAATTAGTAAAATATATTCTTTACAATGCAATTACATAGGTGGAGTTGAAAAGGATTTTAAGCCAATTATAGAACATAAAATTTAAGGAGGGATAATTTTAGATCCATAAAAGCCATGCGAAGCATGACATCAGTCATGTTTCTTCAACTCTGAATTGCACCTAAAGACTAGGTAGACCGATTTTTGGCGAAGAATGGCTTTAACAGGTCGAATACCAAATGCACACAACCACTCAACACAAATGAATACTAGCAACTATTAGAGGTAATTAAATACAGTCCATTGTCCTTGTAAAACGAATTTCCTTAATGCCTAATGACAACTTGAAAGGAGTCACGGAGTCTCTAAGCCAAAAAGGCTTTACTGTATTTTCTTCGCAATGCAAAGCGAAAGTAAAAAAGTTAATTAGGTTGTCACGATCAACTTTGAGCCTTTGCTTAGCCCTATAAGGGGTTTTAATTCATCCCTCATGAAAATTTCCTTTCAAAAGTGTTCCATACTCTTTGGTGGAGGAGACACGACCAGTACAGCTTATTACAATCGACTGCAAGTGATTCTCATCACTGAGAGGCAATGAAAACCATTCTCTTTGAAAGAAAAATGTTTTTGTTGGCTGTCAGGCAGTGGCATCAAATCACGATATTTATGAGGGGGCTGAATATATTCTTTTGATATCTAGGGGGGGGGCAAATTTTCATTTTTCACACAAATGGCATTTTTCAACAGCTAAAAAAACTATTTTTTTTAATCTAGCGGAGGGAAAAAAATCTAGCGGGCACAGGCCTCCCTTTCGATTGACGCCACCCCTGCCAGTGATGAAAATAAGTTACAGCCGACAGCGATCAAATATGTTGAACGTGGGGCAAAACTTAAGAAATGAAGGCTTTCATGTTTTGCGGGACACAATTTGCAAAGCCTTGGTTTAATCACAGCGCAATGCAGCTTTCTTCTACCAAAACTTAGTACTTAGATACAAATTCGATTCTGATTTGAGGATGCACACCCCCCGATCTCCACACAGAAAGTCCAATAGCGAACGTTTATCTACTATATTTTCTGAAATATGATAGTGTCTACAGGGGTAAAAAGAGATTTACAGACTTTCCACAGAAGTATGGACATAATGAAGCAGCAAAAGGTACTAACTACGTCCAGAAGAAAACAAAATGGCGGAAGATAGAAATAAAACATACTTCAATTTTTGGCTGAGGGCAGATGCAGTCTTACCGTGTCGTGTAGACAAGGCAATAGAAAAAGAGGTATGAGCAATAACTTAAGTCCGCTGAATAATATGTTAATTTTTAAATCTTCGAATACAGACATTCATTTGCGCGATATTTCGCATCACCATCCTCTCGTGAGGAGAAAAATGACAAAACCTTACTTTTTTGCCAAAAAAGTCGTTAAATCTAAAGTACTACACTGATAATATGTAATTATTTCAATAGCGGGACCGATTCGTTCCTTATGAGTTTTTTCTCCTGCTGTTAAAATTATATCATTTGTATTTTCTGACATATAATTTGTTTTTTGTCAGCTCATGACGTTTCCGTTCTAAAAGGCATATGAAGTTTTGTACGTGCAATTATGTTGGCCTTCGAAGCCCAGTAATGCAGGCGTTAGTATTTTGTTCTATTTAATATTGGTTGCTTTTAAAACTAAAAAGTTAGAGAGATAAGGTAAAAATTGTTCAGAAAATTTTTCTATTACTGAAAAGTTGGTACTTATTGGTTGTATAATAAACACTATAGAATTTCGACATAAGAAACTGGTCATGTAACTTCTTTATACCACACAATGAGCTTTAGCTTGGTTGGAAAATAAATTGTAGCTATATTTTATTTAAGTATTTAGTTGGTATTTTGATTTGGTTAGGTTGCGTATTTAATATATACATGTTTTACCCCCCCCCCTCAATGTGGAAATTTATAGACCAAGTTTGTTTCTAAACTATTATATTTTCATCATGTTTTGTTTGATTTCATTAGCATTAATCGAACTTTGCTTCCCGTGTGTTTATTATATGACCGATAAATACAGAAAAGTTTTCGAACAGAAAAACAGAGTTAAGTAAAACCGGAAATGCGACAACGTTTAACGAGGTCTTATACATAGGCTCGCGAACAGAGATTAATTGGGGGGGGGGTTCAGTAAAAAGGCAAATTATATAGAAGTATGGAAGCAACTATAGACATTATGAAATCGGAGGGCCTGGCTATGGGGCTACTCATCAGCGTGTGCTGCCGGTTATGATATATGTCTTAGTACAAAATTAATACCCAAATGAAGGTTTGTGTCAAGTTTTGATTGTGGACGGTTTATCTTACGTTATGAACTCCACTGATATAAATACTGACTGATTTTTTTTTATGTCTTATACTTTTCGAAATAAATTCTATTTAGCCTACAAATGTTTAATTGTTGCCTTTGAAATTCTGTACTTTAAAATACTCTTTTCAGGCAAAGAATTTCACTAATGAAGTTGTCTGCTAGAAGTGTACACAAGTACTCATTTCACGAGAGAAATTTGGGAGAGGAGGGATTAATTAAAAGAGCAAAGAGGAGGTAGGATATAGGAAATCACAATAAAACATACAGAAAAACACGAATTTTGCGAATAGGGCCCCGAAGCTTCTCTTACGCATTTGCCTGTCTTCAATAAGCTTTTGTGGAAATGAATCTTTAAAAAACGTTTCTGAATTACAAATACATACTTCAAAATATTTGGAGCCAGAGTAAAAGTAAAGAAAAGAAAAATGTATCTTGTATATATTCAAAAGTTTGCTTTATGTTTGTAACGTGTTGAAAACCTATATTCTTCAATATATCATAGTATAAAATACAATCCATTGGACCACGTTTTTTTCTTTTAAACGGCTTATAATTAGAGCCTAGATACTTTCCGAACTGAGATATTTACAACCTCTTCTGTAGAGTTAAACATTAGTTTGTGTTCGTTGCATTTTCAGAGCTTAGCGAAGGCTTTAAAATTGTGTACTCAGTGACGCTGTTTGATGATTAACTACTTTGTCAGGCCCACAAACGATTGTACGAAAGAATGTTTCTGATTCTTTAGGCATATCAGTTGGTTACAATAGGACTTTTCAGAGAGATTGGCTTCAAAACGCAAACCAAAACATGTTTGAGGATTCAGAGTATAAAACATTCGAATCCGATCCAGGGGGACTCACATGAGACTTATGTACACCAAGAGGGACGAGGCGGCAGGGTCAGAGGCAAATATTACTTTGCAATGCCAGTGATCCCCTTGCTCTGATTAAGGTCTGTCAAGGATATTCCTGGAGAAATGCCATTCCCGTTTGACATGGGCTTTTTATCGATTCCTGAGCGTGCCTACGCCAGGGAATGCATGCCAAGCGTGATGGAAATGTGCCATGCGTTGCAGAACTGTTCAACACGTGGCGGAACTGCGGTACACGTGGCGCTCAAACACGTACACCAGGTGGCAGAAAGTTAGCGAACCCTCAAAGGGCTGGGCCTCACAGACCCTACTCAAATCGGAATACAAATTCTACCTCAGGGATTTCATACCTTTTATCATCGGAACGTGCGCAATTTTCAGCAGTCTATATCATAGAGCCCCAAATGAAGAACCTATCTGATATTTCCATAATTTTACAACAGAGAGTCAATGAAGTATTTTAATCATTTTGCAAAAATTGTCTTAGTTGCAGTGCATAGCTGGCTTATGCGGCAATTTCCAATTTTTTAATTACTAAGAGCCGTCAACAAAAAGGCACCAAGATATAGAAAGATATAGATTTGAAAGAGACCCTTGCATTAGGCTAATTACACAGAGAAGATTAGAAACTACCAGAGGAGTCTCAATATCTCAATTGGCGTACGTGCCTGGTTTATATGTCTTTGATCGTACCGAAAAACTAGACCTCCGTTGCCTGTGCAACGGGAAGTGTTGCAGCAACTGTGCCCTGTTCTTTAGGGCACAGTTGCGGAGCAACACGTGCAACTGTGCCCTACGGGACCAAAGAGATACGGAAATAACGTCTTATAGTTTTCTGCTTAACTTTTGATGGTCTAAGCTAGGCAAATATAAAACAAACCAAATTCACCAAAAAATTTAAATTGCCCCGAGGGCATGACAAAACTTCCAAATAGAAAAACCCAAAGAAGGAATTTTATTTCGGAGAAACTATTGTAAGCTCCAGTTGTTAGGAGATCGAGACCTGTCGAACCGCGTTGGAAAAAAAATTCTAGCTGGTCCAGAACAGAAGTTACCTCTAGAACGTCGAAACTTCGGAAATTATTTCTTAGAGAACGAAGCAACTTGGTATATAGAACACTTCACTTCTTCTTGCATACTTTTCATAGCACTACTCGATAAAAATATAAGAAACATCAAAATCGAAAATTTGAGAAAATTCCAAAAAAAATCGGAACGAGATGGACTTTTCCGGAATTATTTCCGGGAAATCTGTAAGAGCTACGGACTTTTGTGCTCCGGTTCTCGAAGAGACAAATGAAAGTTCTACATTAGTTCAGCATAACTGTATTTCTAACAAGTTTATTTCCGAAGCTAGGGTCGTCTTAACTTGACGCCAAACATCAAACGCAGAGTTTCTAAGGAAAAAACGGTTTTATTTTTTTTTATGGATAACTGTTAGAAATTTTAGGAACTTCTCTGGAACTTTTTTACTCTGTTTCACGTTTCCCTTCCCTCTGAAAAATCTCAAATTTTTAACTCTTACCACTTCGGAGCTACAGGTCGCTGATCAAGGTGAAAAAAAAAAAAAAAAAAAAAAAAAAAAAAAAAAAAAAAAAAAAAAAAAACTACGAAAGCAGTAGTGTTGCTCCGCAACACAATAAATTTGGTTTGTCTATTTTTCCTATGATTTGATTTAAGAACAGTGGCGGCTCTGGCCTCTCTTGTGCCCGGGACAAAATCTTTATTAGCACCCATGATCCTACGTATAAGGGAGACTGAGGCTCACCGCAGCGTCCGACTATTACTTTCCTGAAAGCCTTTTAGAGTACAACAAATACAGCCAGGTGGTAATTACAAGTGTTTATCAATTGATTAACTTTCAGAACACTTGGACCGAGCATTTGGAGAAATTGTAACTAAATGGTTCCCTACTATTCTCCAAGTGATGTAACGAAGAAGTTAAAATTTTTACCATATTATTCTTAGGGTACGAGTATATCGAATTTAAGTGTAATGGGCAGGATTCCAAGGCGAATTTCATTTGATCTGAAGGACCTCCTAGCGTGAATTTGAAAACGTAGACATTCCACGTACACACCTGCGCTCATTTGTCTTAGGCAAATCAATGAGGCTTATTTACCTCTCAATATATTCTTTCCATTCTTACAGTTTATCTTTGGAGTAGAGGAGGGATTGGTACTTGTGCATTATACGGCAAACATTCAAGTTTACGCTGTCTAAAACTCGGGAACAAACCGGTTTCTTCATTAGTTTCTTCCAGCTTATCGCGAGACAAGACAAAGACAAGTGACAGAATAGCTGGGAAATATATAGTTTGAGCTATATATTTGTACATTAGGGGGATGGGGTTGGTGGTGGTAAAGTATTTGGACAGTTTGAAGTTAGAAAACATTTCATTCATTCAATATGCAGAATAATTGTACCTAACACATTTTACATTCTGACCTGCTATACTCTACCCCACCCCCCTAATGTACAAATATTCAGCCAAAATTTGTATCTAAAGTATTACATTTTCATCATATTTTGTGATATGTCACTGGGATTGAATGTCAAAGAAACGGTACTCTAATTAAATGAAACACTTGTGTGCCATTGTGTTCCATATAATACACAAGTACCGAGGCGTTAACTAAAATCCGTAAATTTCCTTGGGGAGGGGCAAAGTAAAGGTAGCCCCATTTTTAAATAGCTTCTCCACCATAAAAATGCTTAGAAGAATATTTTGATTAGTGGAATCTACTTACCCTCTCCCAAAATGGAATAAATGATTATATCAAAAAGCTTGTGTTTCACGAACAGAGCCTCATAAGCTTTGCAGGTGAACGATGACAGATTGTCAAAGATCGTTATTTTTGGCCATCCATATAGGGTGAAACGAAAAGCAGGCCGTCCCAAAAGGAGTTGAAAGAGGTCACAAATAAATAGAAATAAATTAGAGAAAATTGGAATTTCTTGGGAGGATGCAAAGAAGGGAGCTTTGAATAGGTTGGGATGGAGGAGGAGCGTTCGCAAACGTGTTGGCCTAAGGCTGTTTGTTGCTTCAGTTAGCTGTTGGTATTAGAAGCTACATAAGAAGCGAGCTTTGTACTCCCTGCTCTCTATCAATTTTCTTTAAAACTAGGCACTTAACCCAAAATATAAAGATGTTGCCGGTAATGTTTCGCTCTTAAAAAGTTCTGTCCCATTTCTTAACCTGAGATGTTTTTTTTTTGATGTTCCAATAAATAATACGGCGAATGAACAGGGTCATATCTAGTTTTTTTTCGGGTAGAGGGCTTACAAAAGAATTTTTTCGGAGGGATTTACAAAAAAAAAAATAAAAAAAACGCATCAAAATTTGTTTATATTCATTTCGTTACGTTTTTTACAAGTCGGACAAAAATTTCGGAGGGAGGGGGTTCAAACCCCCTACCCGCCTTCTGAATACGGCCTCTGAATAACTCAACTTCAAACAATCCATGTTGACGAAAAGCACCGTCGGAGCTGATTTTCCGGTCTTACCAATATACAAGTGCAACGTATTTACCCCCTTTTTTATGAAGGTTGTCGTGTGTGATAAAGACATGCCATTCAATTTAAGCTAAGGAGCCGACAGTAGAACCAATGGTGACCACAGTAACTGATTTCACAGTAACTATAAAAATGTCGGAATATTTGGATTGCCTTTGAGTAGGCCGACAAAGAGAATCCCGTTAAGGGTTTTGATGTCAATATGCGTATGTCAACTACTACTACTTGACAAAACTTGGGTTTGCTTTATGAAATGAAATATCTATGAAGAGTGTGTTGTTAGTTTAGCAAAAATATTGAAATCAGGGGTAGTCATAACCAGGGTAGTTGGTTAGGGGGAAAGGGGTAAAGACATTTGATGTGTTCAAAACTGTATATCCTAATTTACTCGTTAAGTTTCAAATAGTTTTGTTTTATTTTATATTTTTTCTACAAGTGGCATACTTTTTTATACTATTTTAGGATTGTTCAAAGGGTGAAGGGCATGGGACTTCAAAGCCTCTCGATTGGTCCAAAGGTTTAAGTTTCCATTTTTCAAGATTTTCATTTTATTTTTGTTGTGTTTCCCAAACTCCAGAGTGGCATTCAAAACCCCAGAGTAGTACCAAATGTAGATTTTAATCACACTCTATAGGTCAATTTTATTCATTTTGCTGTTATTTACGCATATGCCATTTAGCTCTTAAAAATAGGCGCCTGGGTAAAGCTTAATTTCAAAGACGAGCGTAATACTTATGGGAGAGGGGCACGTTTCAAAACAAGTGAATTAAAAAAAAAAGAAAGAAAAACTATTGGGGAACAGGGAGGTCTCAGGGGAATGCGATTGGCTGTGGATTCTTCCTCTTTTAACATTGGCCTGTTGTAGAATAGATAAACAAAATTCTTTGCAAATACGTAGGCCGCATGGTGGGTGTTAGACAAGGATAAAAGTCCTAGTAAATGACTTAAAAAAAAACAATACATCTGCAGACACTTATTAAACAGCCTCAACATTTGGAAAAGAGGTTTCACTTAAAATCTGATTTCACTAAATCGGAGGGGGGGGGCGAAAATAATACACCCAGAGATCTGTTCTTTGTAAAAAAAAACGTGAAGGCCACGGTCTATTCTCTTCCTGTTGTTCCTAGATGTGTTCCCAAAATTTAAATAAAACTTAATTAAACCCACTGACAATATTCAGTTTATCAGTTTGTCTAACCATGAAGGACAGACTTGCCAAAGATTTGGTGGAAAACATGCATTTTGTTTAGAAGCCAAATATGAACATGCAATTAGTCCCTAGTTTTCTCCTTCCATATTCGTTTTTCTGGATGAGAGAATAATTAAAAATATAAGGGTAGTTGGATAGGGGAAAGGGGTAAAGACGTTTGATGTGTCCAAAACTGTATATCTTAAATTATTAGTTAAGTTTCAAATATTTTTGTTTTATGTTATATTTTTTCTACAAGTGGCATACTTTTTAATGCCATTTAGGATTATTCAATGGGTGAAGGCCATGGGACTTCAAAGCCTCTCGATTGGTCCCAAAGTTTAAGTTTCCATTTTTCAAGATTTTCAATTTAACTTTGTTCTCTGTTTCCGAAGCCCCACAGCGGCATTCGAAACCCCAGAGTGGTACCAAATGTAGATTTTAATAAAAGGGTTTTAATATAAGCCTTGGTAGAGAGGGAAGTTGAGACGAATTAGAAAAGATATGGGTTTGAATTATGGTTTACTCCTTGTTTCCCAATTTTAATAAAAGTTTATACTCAAATTTACTCAGGTAATTTTTCGCATTTCTACTTCACAGGTTTTGCAGAAAAGGATATCAACAGGTCGTTGATTTAACGAAAATGTCAAATAGAATCTAGTTAAAACAGAAAGGATATATCGATCACACGCCAATAAATATTTTGAATTAGATAATCTACTGGCCCGGACCAGCATTTCGCCGTTTGGGCGAATTTGTGAGGTGATCACACGTTTAATTCTTCAAATCAGCGCATCTCCACGGGGATCTTGTCGGAAAAATAGCAGCTTTGGTGCATTTTCTCTGGTGCTTTAAGAAAATTTTCGTTTTTTTCGCTGCGCTAGTTCATACCAGGTATCTGATAACACTGGCCAACCCTATCTTCCAATCTTGGACAAACTGAACTTTCATCGAACTCTGTCTATACTCAAAACAATAGCCTACGTTAAATGCGCTTTTTGTTGCATAGGAAACTATATCAGTGAAACAAAGATGGAAAACAGAGATATTAGTATAAAATTCTGTTGGTTTAAACTACCAGCTTTGATCGGCTATTTGAGATAAAGGTTATCCACTAAAATATTTATTATTATTATTAAACTCTTTTTAAAACCTTCAGCTGACATGTTTTAAAATCTTATCTTAAATATTTCTAAAGCAAAAGTAGAAGTAACTAAACATAGGATTTCGACAAGAAAAATATACACGTGGCAACCCTGGTTTTAACTGATTAAAAGCAATTTCAAATCGTGTTTTCATGATTCGTCTAAAGTAATGGATTCACAATATAAAACTTCTGTTCAAAAAGTCTGGTTTACTCACGCTGGTTTTTAATAGAAATCTTTGAAGCTATCTAACTCATCCGCCTGAATATCTGATAATGTTGGTAAATAGGAGTTAAATTGCAGTCCAAAACATTTATAAAAAGCCACTTTTCAACAAGCTTGTAAAATATTCGCATCAAGAAAATAACCACCATTAGACAAGAAATGAATTGAGTATGCCACAGAATTTGACATTTCACAATGAATTTTGAAATTGACGGTAGTAAATGAAAATAAGATTTAAAATGTGCGTTTCCCTCAATGGTTAATACCGTGTAGGCAATACCGAGTTGATGTCATTCTATTGTGAATTTCTTCTTCTTTCCCGTTTGGATTAAGTAGAGATTTATTTTTGGGGTTCTCTATCGAATTTTTCTTAAAAGTGTATTCTAATAACTATAGTCTAAGAATAACTTACAATGACTTTGGGATTACTGAGTTTTGAAAAATTAGGATTCTTCAGCTCCCTATACCGAGGAGGCACCCACTTTCAGAAATCATGTACACCAGATAGTACGTGTAAAGCGTGATGTAAATGCGCCACGCGTGGCGAAAAATAAGGCGATCGAGACAGAAAGTGTGCCAAGCGCGGCAGGAATGTGCGGCACACTTGGCGTTCTGATGTTACACAAGGTGGCGGAAAGTGGATGCCCCCTCGTTCAATACCATGTATTGTTAAGTATATTATTTCTTAAGATCGACATATTTTTGTAATGATGCAAATAGATATCCGCATCTGATCATATAATTGGTTTCACCTCTGAGGAGGTATGAAAACACACATTATAGGCATAATCTCATTTCTTGAATTCCTCAATGTTAATAATTCAGCCAAGCTGTAGGCCTCTTCTCAGCTTAAACGACTGTTTCAATGGTTTTGTAGCTTGACGAAATTTTTAATGACAATCCTCCTGTGGCAATTGAAACACCAGGCCTAATAATGGATCTAGTTTTAGCTATTTACTTACAATCACAAGTAAAATATGTCTATTTGTGCAGTAGTGATTTCTATTTAGGGATGCAAGCTCTAGGGGGAAGGCGGATTACTAGTTTTTCTATTTAAGAAGCCGAGGCTTAGAAAAGTTGGGTGAATACTAAGCTAGAACAAAACAGCCTATAGGCATGAAACGTAGAACTTTTGTTGTTCAACATGTCAAAACACAGCTTGTACATCAGCATAGTTCTGTGAAGTAAATATTATGAGTGTTCTTTGGACTATAGCCTAACTGCAAAGAACAATTCATCAAAAAGTCCTTGGTAACGAACTATAGTAAGGAGCGACCCGGCTCAATAGTAACCAAAACACTAAAAAACGGAATTTTTATAACAATAGTTGCATCAAAAGAATCGTATTTTAATGGTGATTTTAAATACATAAGTTTCATCAAGTTTATACTTACCCATCAAAAGTTACGAGCCTGAGAAAATCTGTCTTATTTTAGAAAATAGGGGGAAACACCCCTTAAAAGTGACAGAATCTTAACGAAAATCATAACATCAGATTTAGCGTTTCAGAGAACCGTACAGTAGAAGTTTCAAGCTCCTATCTACAAACTGTGGAATTTTATGTTTTTGCCACAAGACACATCACGGATGCGTTTTTTTTTCAGGGTGATCGTATCGACCAAGTAGTCCTAAAATATCGTGAGAGGGCTCATTCTAACGGCAATTAAAAGTTCTAATGCCCTTTTTAAGTGACCGAAAAATCGGAGGGCACCTAGGCCCTCTCTCACGCTTATTTTTTTCCCCAAAGTCACCGGATCAAAATTCTGAGATAGCCATTTTATTTAGCATAGTCGAAAAACCTAATAGCTATGTCTTTGGGGACGACTTACTCCCCCATAGTCCCCGTGGGAGGGGCTGCAAGTTAAAAACTTTGACCAGTGTTTACAAATTGTAATGCTTATTGGGAAGTGTACAGACGCTTTCAGGGGGATTCTTTTGGTTGGGAGGGGAGAGGGGTTGAAGGAAGGGGGTTATGGGGGGAGCTTTTCATGCAGGAATTTGTCATGGAAGAAAATTTCCATGAATGGGGGCGCAAGATTTTTTAGCATTTTTTAAAAACAATGACAAAATAATATGAAAAAGTTTTTTCAACTGAAAGTAAGGAGCAGCATTAAAACTTTGAAATTGTTACGCATATGAGGGGTTCACCTCCTCCTAATACCTTGCTCTTTACGCTAAAGTAATTTTATTAATTTCAACTATTTATTCTACGGCCTTTGTGATTCAGGGGTAACTGATCCTAAGGGATTGGGACAAAATTTAAGCTTTAGTTTAAAAAGCGAGGTATTGACGAGGGGGTGAAGCCCTTCATACACTTATAAAAATATACGAATATATAAGTTCGTTATGTAAGTTAATTCGTAAGTTACGTATATTTTTAATAACAAAAACGATCGTAAAAAATTAAAAGTTCTAGTTGCCTTTTTAAATAACCAAAAAATTGGAGGGTAACTAGGCCTACTCCTCCGCTCCTTTTTTTTCTCAAAATCGTCCGATCAAAACTATGAGAAAGCCATTTAGCCAAGAAAGTAAATTAATGTGCAAATTTGGTTTGAATTATTCATATGCGGAGAGCCAAAATCAAAACATGCATTAATTCAAAAACATTCAGAAATTAAATAAAAAAAATTGCTTTTTAACTGAACGTAAGGAGCGAAATTAAAACTTAAAACGAACAGAAATTACTCCGTATATGAAAGGGGCCGTTCCCTCCTCAGCGTCCTGCTCTTTACGCTAAAATTTTGTACTGTTTTAAAAAGTAGAGTTGAGAGAAAGAGTCAAACTTTAGCGTAAAGAGTGGGGCGTTGAGGAGGGAACAGCCCCTTTCGTATACAGAGTAGTTTCTCTTCGTTATAAGTTTTAATTTCGCTCCTTACTTTCAGTTTAAAAAAACTTGTTTTTAATTTTCACCGTAAGGTCCCATGCTTGTTCAAATTCGTTAATTTACAATAACAAAAAACACGAAAATTAGACGTTTCCACCACCATCCGGGATCCATGGGCCAAAAACAAGGAAAGAAAAAAAGATAGAGAAAAGATAAAGATAGAGGAAAGATAGAGAAAATAGAGGAAAGATAGAAAACAGATAGAAAATAGAGGAAAGATAGAGAAAATAGAGATAGAGGAAAGAGAAAAGATAAAGAAAACAAAAGAGAACGTTTCATTGGCAAATAAGTCCTTAGCTCTGTTAGATTATTTGATTGCTGTAAAAAATACTTCACCCGTTGCTAATTTGGTGTTGCAACTATGACATAGTTTGACTTTATTTGAAATAGAAATTAGTTTCCGAGGAAAATTTTCTGCTTTTCTTGCAAAAAAAAAAAAAAAAAACAACCGCAGAGCTGTCTGTTCTTAATTTGGCTTAACACGCAAAAATTACAATTTTCAACAGTGCTGACAGAATCAGAATAACGCGTATGACATGTCTTGGAAACGGCTTGGGAGGTCAAGTTGAAACTTTCAGGGACTTCTTTTCTTAAGTGGACAGTTAGAGCTCTTACTTGGAGGAAGGGGCAGAGAAGGGGTAAACATGTTTCGTCAAGTCTGCCTGGAAGTTTTGACCAAGTCCTGTATTTAGTAGTTCTTGAAGCTTGTAAGTGATACTGGGGCATCTATGTCATTTTTTCAAGAACTTGTATGTCATTGTAGGATACATAGGATCCTACATAGGATACATAGGATCAACGATTATCGTTCTCAATTGTATCATAATCTCAAACTAACGTTTCGTATTTTTTTTCTTGAAAAAAAAAAAAAAAAAAAAAAAAAAAAAAAAAAAAAAAAAAAAAAAAAACAACCGCAGAGCTGTCTGTTCTTAATTTGGCTGTATAATCTTAATTCCATGAAACGATGAAACATTAAGGCCTATGACAAAGGACGGGAATTTTTACCAAAACCTCATGAGTTATTATGTGTCTAAAAATCCTGCATGGCAGAAGAAAAAAAATGAAGATACTGCACAGACCCAAAGACCAGGCCTGCAATGATAAGCTGAAAATCAGGCAGTAAAATTAGCCAGCTCTCGAGGCAGCCACATAATTTTTTGGGGATGCGAAGGTTTAAAAAAAAATCACCAGAAAAAACGTAATATGTTCCCAAGTATTATAAAAATTTGGTTATTTCTACCCATTTTTGCTCAGCGACTAAGGGTCGCTCCTCCTACGAGCAGCCGAGCCATGTCCTTCCTTTTTTTAATATCAGCTATTATTAATCAGCTTAAGGGCTATTTTAAAAATATTCTCAGTTTCAAAAAAGCTTCAATAACTTATTTTTATTAAGCTTTGAGTTTAAAGTTAGAAAGATTTGAGTCTATTATAATGTAAGACTTGGTGTAGTCCTCTTATTCCTAACGTGAGGTAGGTCTTTGCATGCCTATAGGTTTAATCTCCGTGATATTGTAAATTTCTGAACTCCTATAAGGTTAAATATTAATGTTAATTTGTTGAAAGGTTAAATCCGTGATTCCCAATGTGGGCCGCACGCCCAACCAGTGGACTATGGCAATATTTTTGTGAGTCATGGACAAGGAGCGAATTCTTCGACTGACTATACTTTAGAGTCTTCATTTTGAAAATAATCCATGCGAATGGAGCCCCAGTGGCCCTACTGGGTAATCAATAATAATGTATTAATGTATATAATAGTGTGCAATCATTGTCTGCTGATTGGAGAATAATAGTGCTTCCAGTGGCTAGATTTTTCTGATGAGGGAGTCAAAGAGGTGAAAGGACTTGATGATAGTCCATATAACTCTCTATAATTTTTGAAACTGATGATAGTTTATATAACTCTCTATATTTTTTGGAACTGGAAGTGGTCACATTCGAATAGATTTAAAGAGCGAAAAGATTCATAGAGTAATACAATGACGTTATACATTGTACAAAAGGTGTTGTATCCGAGCAATATTTTGCATTAGTAATTATATCAAGTTAATGGTCATTTTTTTCTACAGGTGACATTTTTGGTGAAATTCAGGTGACGTAAAATTTTGAATAACAAATCTTAAATATAATTAGGAGAGCGTCACAATTTTAGAAATGCCTAAGTGGGACATGAGCCAATATGGCTTTGGAACCACTGGTTCCCATAGTCTAATATACTATCCCTATGTTCTTCCATGGAAGTGATGCAGGTCTATACTCCTTAGAAATAAATTATTCTTAGGACGGTAGAAACCGCGGATATGTTAGTTATTTTAATTAACTATGCATTTATATGTGTATTTTAGAATTCTTGCTGGAGCAAACCTGCTATACAGGTCCTCTTCTGTATTTTTGTTTTCTTTTTTTTTTGCCGTTTCAATAAGCCCTATGGACCACAATATAATCAGGGCTTTTTTTAAAGAATTTTATGTATCCTAATTTTTGGTTTCTTTTGCAATTATATTTCCAATTATTCCATTTTCCCCTCTTTCTCCGATTTCAAATTCGTGTGGAAAGCATAAGGGCTTGATTTTCCGGAACCAAGCAAAGGATTTATCGAAAATAAATGATCAAAAGCTTCATTAGTTTTAAAATATCCCTTTCTGAGTGTCAAGGCCGTATCCAGTGGGGTTAGGGGGGTTCGCCCCCCCCCCCAAAAAAAAAAATGTTTGTCCAACTCGTCAAAGCGTCAAAAATGACCATAAATAAATGTTTGTGTTTTTAAAGTTTTTTTGTAACTCCCAGGAAAAATATTGCTTTAATACTCCCCCCCCCGAAAAAATCCTGGATACAACACCACTTAGGGTTGTCACTTACCAAAGGGGAAGCTAATGTTGCCGAACATTGAACTTTCTTTCAAATAACACACTAAGGAAAAATAATCTTAATTCCTCATCTTTGCTTATTCTCTTTAGCTTTCATATTTGTCTTTCCTTTACGGACAACCGTGCAGTTGCAGCGAGCCTCGATTAGTCGAATCTTTGGGGAATTACAAAACTTCGACTGAAAGGGACAAGAAATCACAGTAAAAGCAAACCTTCATTATTGTTAGAAGAAGGAACTATAGAACATCACTGTTCCTGCCTTACCACTTTGTGACAGCCTACCTATTCTGAAGAGCCTAATCAAGCCTGGCAGTCAAAAACCTTCGTCTCAAGTCAGAGCGGGAAAGATGAGGACTGCTGAGTAGAAGCTGAACTAGAACTAGGATACTACTCCAACCTAACAAAACCCCAACAGCAGTAGGCAGGTTTCGGCAGGTTTCCATTCACTGCCTCACCTCGCTAGCAAGCGCGATTTCAGACGAATCCAAGACAAATGCTTTTAAATGAGTTGGGATAATTTAAGCTACATTAAGAGTTTTCGTAAAACGCCATATGACTGAGAATCAAGGTAGGTTCAGATAATAACCTGTAGAAACCCTTTACTTAAAGTTTAGAGTTTAAATTTTGGCACATTTTCCAAATTGAATCGCAAATAAAGACAATGGTTCAAGTGTAGACTACAGATAACAGTATAAGTGTAGAAAAGTAGCTCTCCAGAAGGGAACATAATAATAAAAATAGTGGTAAAATTCCTTATTTTGTGCTCCTTTTCAAAATAATAATCATTGCCCTGACAATATACCCCCCCCCCACTCCTGATGGACCAACAAATAGCCCTGATAATATATTTCTTTGTTGTTGTTTCAATGGTTTAATCCGTTTTATAATGAGGCTCTGCTGTGTAAACTCGAAAGTATCCAGTGATGATGTTGAATATTGGACATAAAATAGCCTACTATTTTGAAAGAGTTAAAAAAAGAATGATAATGGAAGAATAGCCTAAATGATAAATCTGACTAATAATATATTGGCTGTGGTGCATGTTATAAAATAATTATTTCTGCTCTTTCTTTTAGTTTGATATATGTCCTAGGTTACTTACCAATCATCATAGGCAAAGTCTGCATCCAAAGTATTCAAATACAAAAGAAAAGCAAGGACGGAGCAAAGAAGCACAATACGATCCATAGATCCATTAGGCCTGCATTGTTTCCTTACAGATTTTAATGTTTCTAATTTTTCACATAAGTGTTCATGATACCCAAATATACAATACTGATATGCTCCAGACTGAGCGTTACACATGTTTGAAACAACACTACTCTTAATGAATGCTTAAGAGGGAACATCTAACTAAGACGGTTGTTGTACACTGCCTGCCGGCCAACAACTGTCTTATATCTACCCGCCCACTTTGAAGGTTTAACCTGATGAAAGGGGTCGGAAGAACCATTCGGAAACATCGACCAGAATTTACCTGGAGATGATCATTTAAGTCAACATCAATCAAAACCCTCACGAATCATCCCAGTTAATGAAAGAATTACAAAAAAGTATATCGAACTCATCGCTATTTATTTGATCATGAACCAAACAAACTATTTAGTTCGAATATAATAAATGATTACAGTAAGGAGCACTACCACCGGTGGCGTCAATTCGTAAAAATTTAGGGAGGCAAAATGTACATACAGAATCTATGAAGGCAAATTTGTTGTTTTTTTTAGCGAAAATAGCAAAAAGGTGGTTTCACAGAAAACGCCCCCCCCCCCAAAAAAAAATGGTAATTTTCAAAATAAATGGTGGGAGTAAAAAATCTAGGAGGGGGGGGGCAAATATCTCTTTTCTTCAATTGACTACACCAACATTGCAGTTGCTTCTCAAAGCGAAACAACTGTGGCCAAAGGGACATAGTTTTTTCTCTTTCTACTTTCCAGATGACGATACCTCGGCTTTTTTTCCTTTATTCTTCTTAGCCTTTTTTCCTTCTGTGACCATTATCTTCTTTCCTTTTTTTTTCTCTATGCCAACCCTTTAATGTTGTGTTCCTGTCAACGGTTGAATGTCAAATTCTGTGTCTCGCATAACTTGTTTTAAACGTATCAACTGTCAATTTATTGACATCATTTGACCAGGGGTGTCAATAGAAGGGAGGCAACAGTAATGTTAATTTACGAGAATGTTGGAGAGGGGCAATATTTATTTTTATAAATCTAGGGGGAAATTCCGTTGTTCTTCTCAGTTTTCTTAATAGGAACACCAGAAAAAAAGGGACTTTCATTGGAAATACCAAAAACGGTGTTTTTGAAAATATAGAGGGGATGTCGAAAAATCAAGGAAGGAGTTAAATGGCCTAAATTAGATGGCAACAGGGTGATTGCACCCAGATGCCCCTTAGATTTTGAATAATATACCTTTTTTGTATTTTCATGAAACATACCTTTTCTTGGTGTTTTCATTGAAATATTCCTTTTTCTGGTATTTCCACCGAAAAAAAATGTCTCCTCCAAGGTTCTGAAAAACCAATTTTGGCCCCTCCCCTTCATTCTTGTGAAGTGACAGACCTACATTTGACAATAGATAATTAAATTTCGCCAGGTGCGGATCCAGTGGATTGTGGGGGGACCTTAACTCCCCAAGATTTTTTTCCTTTGCCTTTATTCTGTTTTTTCGTTTTTTACTCTTTTGTAAATGAACTTGTCAATTTGGTAAATTATTGGCGCCCTTGTCACATCCCCCTAAGATTTTCCTTTAGGTTCGCCTTTGATTCTGGCTCCCTTATTCCCCAGACAATTCAGCCTTTTATGGGTTGTTTGTAATCATTTATCCTTTTGTATTATTTATTGTGTTTTAATCTATTTATCATATCTGAACCTCACCACCAAAAAGAATATTAGTTCAATATTCGCAACATCATTAGTATCTCGTCAGAGCCAGAAAATACCCAGAGTAGTTCCTCTGCTTGAATCTTTCTATCCCTCAGCCTTATTAAGGGTTTCATGCGAAACAATTATGTATATATATATATATATATATATATATATATATATATATATATATATATATATATATATATATATATATATATATATATATATATATATATATATATATATATATATATATATATATATATATATATATATATATATATATATATATATATATATATATATATATATATATATATATATATATATATATACATATATATATATATATATATATATATATATATATATATATATTTCTAAGAGGATGGTGGTCACGGAAATTGTGTCTTAATAAAGAGCTATACTTGCCTCATAATACACTAACTGAAGTTTGGAGGAGAAAACATTATGCGAAAGACGGTGATTTGAAAATTTGTATGAGAAATTTTGAATAATGTCAAAGAAATCTAAAAATCTTCAAAAGAGATGTACTGGATCTGACTGGTCAACTGTATCTATTTACCTGTCTCTCAATCAGTGACCCTTTCAATTCTTTCTCAAACAGTAAAATGCTCTTTTTTTACTACCCCATCCCACGGTCGTCATGATAATGTTCGTTCGTCCTTTTATTTTTAAGATCCTTTTCCAGTTGGAAATGATTCCTGTTGCGACGAAGTAGCCTATCATTTGTATAGGATTGCAATATCATTTCACGAAACCTGTTCAAAAGGCACTATGCAACACTTTTTAAGAAAGGGATGTGTAAAACCAGCCCTATTAAACCACACACGCTCGATCAATTAGTCTTATCTGATTTCCAATGTCTTATTTATGTTTCAAGATAAACATAACTTTCCATTCTTCCCTAGAATGTGTTATATTGTCTTTTCTCGGATGCAAAAATAGTTGGAGTTTCATAGTTTTTATGTCAAAGTTGTGAATGTCATGCAGGGCCGTATCTAGGATTTTTGGTGAGGGGATTTGCAAAAGAAAACTATCAAAAATGTGTTTTTGTGCATTTTTATTATGTTTTTACGAATTGGCAAAACGGGGAAGGGAGGTTCAAGCCCCCTAATCCCTACCCTGAATAAAACATTGGTCATATGTAATAGCTTATTGTAGACCCTTCATTGTACAAACAACTGTTGGCAATAAAAGTCCAAAAGCCCAAAATGCGTTTCTGAATTTTTCACTCCACTGTAAACTTTTGTAACACACCTCCTTTTGAATTACTGCAGCAAAATTTGGATGGAGTGCAGAAAAATTTACTGCATCAGTAATTACTGCAGTAAAAATTTGGATAAAAGTCAAAAAGCCCAAAACGTGTTCCTGAATTTTTGGCTCCACTGTAAACTTGTAACAATCCTCCTTTTGAAAAACTGCAGCAAAAATTTGGATGGAGTGCAGAAACATTTACTCCATCAGTAATTACTACAGCAAAAATTCGGACAAAAGTCGAAAAACCCATAACGTGTTTCTGAATTTTTGGCTCCACTGTAAACTTTTGTAACAATCCTCCTTTTGAAAAACTGCAGCAAAAATTTGGATAGAGTGCAGAAACGTTTACTCCATCAGTAATTACTATAGCAAAAATTCGAATAAAAGTCGAAAAGCGCATAATGTTTCTGAATTTTTCGCTCCACTATAAACTTTTTGTAACAAACGTCCTTTTAAATTACTGCAGCAAAAATTTGGATGGAGTGCAGATAAATTTTCTGTATCAGAAATTACTGCAGCAAAAATTCAGATAAAAGTCGAAAAACCCAAAACGTGTTTCTGAATTTTTCGCTCTACTGTAAACTTTTGTAACAAACATCCTTTTGAATTACTGCAGCAAAAATTTCGATGGAGTGCAGAAAAATTTACTCCATCAGTAATTACTATAGCAAAAATTCGGATAAAAGTCGAAAAGTGCATAACGTGTTTCTGAATTTTTCGCAGCACTATAAACTTTTGTAACAAACCTCCTTTTAAATTGCTGCAGCAAAAATTTGGATGGAGTGCAGATAAATTTTCTGTATCAGAAATTACTGCAGCAAAAATTCAGATAAAAGTCGAAAAACCCAAAACGTGTTTCTGAATTTTTCGCTCCACTGTAAACTTTTGTAACAAACATCCTTTTGAATTACTGCAGCAAAAATTTGGATGGAGTGCAGAAAAAATTACTGCATCAGTTATTACTGCAGCGGAAATTCGGATAAAAGTCGAAAAGCCCAAAAAGTGTTTCTGAATTTTTTCGCTTCACTGTAAATTTGTGTAATATACCTGCTTTTGAATTAGTATACTACTACTACTACTACTACTACTGCTACTACTAATAACTCACTGCAGCACCAAGCCGCCTGAGGCCGACACAGCTACGCACGCTTCTCCTCCAACCTTAAAGCATCCTTCTTTGTGTAATATACCTGCTTTTGAATTAGTATACTACTACTACTACTACTAATAACTCACTGCAGCACCAAGCCGCCTGAGGCCAACACAGCTACGCACGCTTCTCCTCCAACCTAATCTATTTAAATCCTCCCTCTTTACACCCTCCCAGGAAGTTCCTATTTCCTTTAAATCTTTATTTATGACATCCTCCCAACCCAGACAAGGACGACCTGCTTTCCGTGTAGCCCCAGACGGTTGGCCAAAAAGGACAATCTTTGGTAATCTGTCATCCTTCATCCGTAGAACGTGGCCTAGCCATCTCAACCTTTCTTTCATTATAGCCCCAGAAAGCGGGATTGAACCACACTTTTCGTACAACCTACTGTTTGAAATACGGTCAGTCAGCCGGGTACCCAGAACAATCCGTAGGCAATTTCTCTGGAAAACATATAGTAAATTTTCATCTGCTTTTCGGAGTGCCCATGCTTCAGAGCCATATTTGACCACTGTCATCACTGTAGCTTCCAATATTCTAATCTTAGTTTGTAGACTTATCTTCCTATTCTTCCAAACTTTTTTTTAACTGTGAAAGAACACCCTGAGCCTTAGCAAAAACTTAAATAGAGAAATTACGTATGATATGTGCATTAAACTCTATTTGATTGGCAGATTGGCCACCACTAGGGATTTATCATTCTTGGGTGATCTTTTTTGAGCATAAAAAAAAATTATAATAAATATTACGCTTCAAGAAATTTATGCTGACAAGTAAAAAATTCAAAAAGCAGATTCATATCATTACATCTGTATTTCTCTTGTTTCAACTTTGTCATTTCGCGTCCACATTGATAATTTACGATGAAAGCTTGGACAAAATATACATTATATAGCTCATTTGAAACTTGTTTCTCGATTGAAGATTTTAAGATTTTACGTTTAAAGGTGTGTTACGTTTAAAGGTTTTACGTTTAATTATTATTCAATTATTTGCCTTAATACTTTTAGTGACATAATAAAATATCGTAAGGTGCTTGAAAATGTTTAAAACTTGCTTCTATCTTAAAACCAATACTGTGTTTATTATTTTTTTTTTAATATAGCTTCAAGATAAGTTTACAAAAACAAACATAAAATATGCGCGCAACAAGTAAATATTGTTTCAAAATGGTCATAAAAGTAGCCTAAGGAGTATATTGCAATTACCTTAAAAAAAATTAAAAAAAAATTAAAAGTAGTCAATAAACGGATATCAATATATAGAATAAGATATCGAATTTACAGAAGAGACAATCAAGTGCTTTGATTCCATGAAAAAAATAGATGGAATGAATGGATTTGGCTTGTGAATGACTCAAATAAAGTATTTTGATGCATTAAACATTTAATAGAAGGTATAAAAAGACTAGACTTTCCTTCTTTTTTAGATCTAAAAATGTAAATCTATGATTGGGAAATCTGATAAATCTAGAAAAAATCTAAAAATCTAATCTTGAGCTGAAAATCTGTTTTTATCTTTGTCACTCCACAAGAAACGCTTGAGTGATTTGGTGGCAAAAAAAAAAATTGGGAGGCTTTTCCTGACACATTAATGAACTAAGCATCAGAATAAGAATTTAGTTCAAGGATTTTTAAAAGGATAACAATAATCTATAAATGAGTTTTTATAAAGAAACTCAAGCAAGCTCAGTTCTCAGTTTAGCACTAGTTTTTAGAATTCTAAAAATGCTGGGAAAGATTGTGGGTCAGTTTAGTTTTGTAGATGGATCTTGTAAAACCGGGAAGTTAAAATTTTGCTCTTTACTTCTGTAAGAAAAACTTGGCTTTTTCCTGATTGATTTTTGATTTTTTTTTTTTTAGTTTTTTTATAATATAAACAATAAACTTTACAAAAAGATTTCTTTCTAAGTCAGGTTATGAAACTTAAAAAGTCAACATACGTTTTGAAATTGGGCATAAAATACCGGCTTCAACTTTCTAGTTTCAGTTGCAGATAAAGGCTTCAGTTGCTGATTTTTTTTGCAAATTTTCGCATATTTAAATTTAATTCATATTGCAGATTTAAATTAAAAAATTAAAAGTAGTCACAGATATCAATAAACAAATCAAGGCAAAAAGAATGCATCAGTTGTAGACAAGCTAAATAAATCAAGATTCTTCTTTTCTTCATTAAAACCAATAAAAACATTCATTTTAAAAACTGTCTGGAGGTATACTGCCCACAAGTCCATCTAAGTCAAAATAATATATGCGAAAAACCTATAGATCAGAGAGCCTTAAACTCTTCAAGAATAAGATCAAAGTAAAGGTTAAATTTTGGTAGAATTTTTTCTAAATTCGTTTTATTTTTTGAAAAAGTGGTAATGGCGTTCATGAATCATCCAAAAGTCAAATAAATTTATGTTATCATAAAAATGGCTATTGGATTCAGAATTTAACAATTTTCAGTTTCACAATTTGATAAGGTCAAACATGGTATCTAATGCAAAAAAAGCAACAAAGCTAAGGAAACGTTGCGAGGCGTATTCCCCATGGAAGATCCCCCTCAGGAAATTACACGGAACCTCCTCTTACCCTCTTTGAGGACTTTTGGAAATCATCTCCCGTAGATCTATACATCTGCAGGCGTAGAACTATATACTACATCTGCAGGCGCTGCATACATCGTACAAGCAGTTCAAAAGCTCTGATGTTCTCTGACAAGAAATTTTTGCAGGTCATTTAAGAATGAAAAAACAAAGTAAAAAACTACTGTTTTTACAGCATTATCTATGAAATTATAATTATGAATTATGAATGGTAGGAAGAGAAGAAAAAGTAGAAAATACAGTACTTTTCTGCATTTAAGTTGCGCCGGCCATCACGACACTGAGTGCGCTGAACACTTCGTGCAAGCAGCTCACCGCAGGTCATTTAAAATTGAAACGAACGAAGTAAAAAAACTACTGTGTTTACTACATTATTTATAAAATTGTAATTACAAAATTATGGATAATAGGAAGATAAAAAAGGAAGAAAAAATAGTTCTGTTTTTGCACTTAAGGTGCGCTGTCCACAACAACACCTGCAGGTGCTGCACACTCGTACAAGCAGCTCACTAGCTCTCATGATGTCTGACCGGAAATTTTTGCAAATCATTTAAGAATGAAACAAAGAAAGTAAAAACTACTATTTTTACAGAATTATTTGTAAAATTGTAATTATGGAATTGTGAATGGTAGAAAGAGAAGAAAAAGAAGAAAATACAGTTCTTTTTTGAGTTTAAGGTGCGCTGGCCATCACGACACCTGATTGCGCTGCACACTTCGTTCGTGCAGCTCACCAGCTCTGATGATATCTGACCAGAACTTTTTGCAGGTCATTTAAAAAAGAAACAAAGAAAGTAAAAATTACTATTTTTACAACATTATTTACAAAATTGTAATTACAGAATTAAGAATGGTAGAAAGAGAAGAAGAGGAAGTAGATATTTTTTTGGCACTTAAGGTGCGCTGTCCATCACGACACCTGAGTGCGCTGCATATTTCGTACAAGCAGCTCACCACAGGTCATTTAAGAATGAAACGAACGAAGTAAAAAAAACTACTATTTTTACCACATTATTTATAAAATTGTAATCATGAAATTATGAATAATAGGAAGAAGAGAAAAAAAAAGAAAAGATAGTTTTTTTTGCATTAAGGTGCGCTTTCCACCACGACACTTGCGTGTGCTGGACATTTCGCACAAGCAACTCACCAGCTCTGATGTTGTCTGACCAGAAATTTTTGCAGGTTATTTAAAAATGTAACGAAAAAAGTAACATAAAGACTACTATTCTTACTACATTCTTTATAAGATTGCAATTACGGAATTATGAATGGTAGGAAGAGAAGAAAAGATATTTTTTTTTTTGCATTTTAGCATAAATTTTATAACGGACCAGAAAAAATTATTGATCCCTTCTAGGAAAATACGCGACAGAGGTGATGGGATGGGTTCTCTAAAATTAACCAATAAAATGACAAAATGAATAAGAACAGTTAAGACTTAAAATAGGATCATACCTTGAAATTGAAAGACAGGCACTAAATACTGTTGTTTAATAACAGCAGAAAATGGAAGAATAAAGTAAGCTTACCTTAGTCATTCATTAATTTTAAAAACATTTTTCCAAAGATTAAGTTTTTCAATGTTTTTTCAAAGTTTCTGCAAGCAGGTGCCGTAGTGGACAGCGCCCCTTAAATGCATTTAAGAAGAACTATCTTTTCTTCTTTTTCTTCTCTGTCTATCATTTATAATTCCGTAATTGCAATTTTATAAATAATTTAGTAAAACATCAATTTTTTTTTACTTTGTTCGCTTCATACTTGAATAACCTGCAAAAATTTCTGGTCAGACAATATTAGAAATGGTGAGCGGCTTGTAAGCAGTGTGCAGCGCACGCAGGTGACAGCACACTTTAAATGCACTTAAGAACTATCTTTTCTTTTTTTTTCTTCTCTTCTTACCGTTCATAATTCCGTAATTACAATTTTATAAATAATGTAGTAAAAATATTAGTTTTTTACTTCGTTTGTTTCATTTTTAGATGACCTGTCAAAATTAATGGTCAAATAACATCAGAGCTTGTGAGCTGCTTGTACGGAGTGGGCAGAGCACGCAGGTGTTGTGGTGCATAGCAAACCTTAAATGCATTTAAAAATAACTATCTTCTCTTCGTTTTCTTCTCTGCCTACCATTTATAATTCTGTAACTATAATTTTATAAATAAAATAGTAAAACAGTAGTTTTTTTACTTGGTTCGTTTCATTCTTCAATGGCCTGCAAAAATTTCTTGTCAGACATTATCAGAGCTGGTGAGCTGCTTGTATGAAGTGTGCATACGCAGGTCTCGTGGTGGACAGCGCACCTTAAATGCAAAATAAGAACTAGCTTTTATTTATTTTTTCTTCTCTTCTTACCGTTAATAATTCCGTAATTACAACTTTATAAATAATGTATTTAAAATAGTAATTCATTTTTTAGTTCGTTCGTTTCATTCTTAAATGACCTGCAAAAATTTCTGGTCAGACAGTATAAGAGCTAGTAAGTTGCTTGTGCAAAGTTTGCAGCGTACGCAGGTGTCGTGGTGGACAGCGCACTATAAATGCAAATAAAAGAACTATCTTTTCTTCTCTTCTTACCTTTCATAGTTACGTAATTACAATTTTATAAATAATGTAGTTAAAAGAGTAGCTCTTTTTTTACTTCGTTCGTTTAATTCTTAAATGACCTGCAAAAATTTCTGGTCCGAAAACAGAAGAGCTATACGTAGTATAGCAGTGTAGAGTATGGATACGGAGTGTGCAGTGCACGCAGGTGTCGCGGTGGACGAGTTTACGGAATTATAGAAATTATGAACGGTAAGAAGAGAAGAAAAAGAAGAAAAGATAATTCTTTTTCTTCTCTTCCTATCAGTCATTGTACAATAAAATTGTTTTGTAATTACGGAATTATGATTACAAATTACAGACATAGTTAGAAATTTTTCTTCCAAATCTTATTTGCCGCATCTTAAATGCCTAGAAAAATTATTGCCCCATCTACTAGTCCTTAAAACAAGGCCGTATCTAAGGGGAATTAAGGGGTTTTAACATCTCCCCTCTAAAAAATGCTTGTCCGACTCATAAAAACGCAACAAAAATGACTGAAAAAATTTTTGATGCGTTTTTTATTTTATTTTTATTATTTTTTTGTTTTTTTTTTCGTTTTTTATTTGTTTTTTTTTTACGTCTCTGTATAACCGGCGAAAATGGTGACGCGTCGAAATGATTAAAGTACAATTTGAACTGCCATGGTGAAAAACCCACTCTTTGAGGATTTTCGGTAGAGAACCCTCAGAGCTCAGCAGACATTCCGTAATTACAATTTTATAAATAATGTTGTATAAATAGTAGTTTACTTTGTTTGTTTCATTCTTAAATGACCTGTAATAATTTCTGGTAAAAAACATGATGCTTGTACGAATCCGTACAATGTTATTGCACGAAGTGTGCAGCGCACTCAGGTGTCGTGATGGACTGTGCATTTTTAATGCAACATATGAACTATCTTTTCTTCTGTTTCTTCTCTTCCTAACATTCATAATTCTGTAGTTACAATTTTATAAATAATGTAGTAAAATTATTAACTTTTTTTTTACTTCGTTCGTTTTATTTTTAAATGACCTGCAAAAATTTCTGGTCAGACATCATCAGAGCTGGTGAGCTGCTTGTACGAAGTGTACGGTGTCGTGATGGACAGTGTAGCTTAAATGCAAAAAAAGGAACTATTTTTTCTTCCTTTTTTCTCTTCCTACCGTTCATAATTCCGCAGTTACAGCTTCATAAATAATGTAGTAAAAATAGTAATTTTTATGTTACTTCTTTCGTTTTATTCTTAAACGGCCTGCAAACATTTCTGGTCAGAAAACATCGAAGCTGGTGAGCAGCTTGTGCGAAGTCTGCAGAACGCGCAGGCGTTTCGGTCGATAGCGCAATTTAGCATAATTTTGTTTTCTTCTGTGGCTGAATATTTCGCACAAGCAGCTCACCAGCTCAAATTTTGCAGGTCATTTAAGAATGAAAAGAACGAAGAAGAAAAAACTGTTTGTTTTTTTTTGCATTTAAGGTGCGCTGTTCACCCTGGGTACGCTGCACACTTTGCACAAGTAGCTCATCAGCTTAAATGTTTCTTTTAGTTTTTTAATTGCTATAGTTTCTAATGCTATTAAAAAAAAGTGTGATTGTATCTAGACCATTTTTTGGTGCTGAATACCGTTAAATCTATTCATTGAATTTTTAAAAACACATATTTTATAAATAAAAACTATTATTTTAGTGCATTATTTTATAAAATTGTAATTACGGAAGTAAGGAGAGAAGGAAGGGAAGAAGAAAAAACTGTTGTTTATTTTTGCATTTAAGGTGCGCTGTTCACCCTGGGTACGCTGCACACTTTGCGCAAGTAGCTCATCAGCTTAAATGTTTTTTTTTTAGTTTTTCAGTTGCTATTAAATTAAAAAAAAACAAGTTTTTTTAAATGAAAGTAAGGAGCGACATTAAAACTTAAAACGAACAGAAATTACTCCGTATATGAAAGGAGCTTTTCCTTCTCAACGCCCCGCTCTTTACGCTAAAGTTTGACCCTTTCTCTTAACTCTACATTTTAAAACAGTAAAAACCTTTAGCGTAAAGAGCGGGGCGTTGAGAAGGAAAAGCCTCTCTCATATACGGAGTAATTTCTGTTCGTTTTAAGTTTTAATGTCGCTCCTTACTTTCATTTAAAAAAACTTGTTTTTTTTATTTAATTTGTGAACGTTTTTGAATCAATGCATGTTTTGATTTTGGCTCTCCGCAGAGGAATACTTAAAAGGAAATTTGTATATTTATTTTTTTTTGGCTAAATGGCTTTCTCATAATTTTGATCGAATGATTCTGAGAAAAAAGACCGGGGGAGGAAGCCTAGTTACCCTCCGATTTTCGGTTAATTAAAAAGGAAGCTAGAACTTTTAATTTTTTACGAATATAAGTAAAATATATACGTAACTTATAAATTAGCTTACGTAAAGAACTTTTGTATTCTCATGTTTTTGTTACATATATGAGGGGTTCGCCCCCTCGTCAGTGTCTCGCTCTTTACACTAAAGCTTAAATTTTGTCCCAATTCATTAAGAATGACCCCTGAATCACAAAAGCCGCAGAATAAATGGTTCAAATTACTAAGAATACTTTAGCGTAAAGAGCGAGGTATTAGGAGGAGGTGAGCCCCTCATATGGGTAATAATTTCTGTTCGTTTTAAGTTTTAATGCTGCTGCTTACTTCCAGCTAAAAAAACAATTTTATATTTATTTTTTCATTGTTTTTTTTTAAGTAATGATAGTAAATCCTGCGCTCCCTTCATGGAAATTTTCTTCCCCCATGACAAATTCCTCGATGAAAAAGTTCCCCCAGCATATCCCCCTCTTCTCAACCACTGCCTCCAACCAAAAAATCCTCGTGAAAACGCCTGTACACTTCCCAATAACCATTACTATATGTAAGCACTGGTCAAAGTTTTGAACTTGTAACCCCTCCCACGGGGACTGTGGGGGAGTAAGTCGTCCCCAAAGACATTGTTATAAGGTTTTTCAAATACGCTGAATAAAATGCCTATCTCAGAATTTTGATCCGTTGACTTTGGGAAAATAATTAGCGTGGGAGGGGGCCTAGGTGCCCTTCAATTTTTTGGTCACTTAAAAAGGGCACTAGAACTTTTCATTTCCGTTAGAATGAGCCCTCTCGCAACATTCTAGGACAACTGGGTCGATACGATCACCCGTGAGACAAAAAAAAAACAACAAACAAACAAATAAACACGCATCCGTGATCTGCCATCTGGCAAAAAATATAAAATTCTACATTTTTGGAGATAGGAGCTTGAAACTTCTACAGTAGGGTTCTCTGATATGCTGAATCTGATGGTGTGATTTTCGTTAAGATTCTATGACTTTTAGGGGTTTTTTCCCCCTATTTTCTAAAACAACGCAAATTTTCTCAGGCTTGCAACTTTTGATGGGTAAGACTAAACTTGAAACGAAACTAAGACGAAACTTATATATTTAAAATCAGCTTAAAAATGCGATTCTTTTGATGTAGCTATTGGTACCAAAATTCCATTTTTTAGAGTTTTGGTTACTATTGAGCCGGGTCGCTCCTTACTACAGTTCGTTACCACGAACTGTTTGATAATTTATACTGCTATTAAAAAAAGTTTTATTGTATCTAGACCCTTTTTTGGTGCTAAATAACGTTAAATCTACTCATTGAATTTTCAAAAACACATATTTTATAAGTAAAAACTATTATTTTAGTATATTATTTTATAAAATTGTAATTATGGAAGTAAGGAGAGCAGGAAGGGAAGAAGAAAAAACTGTTTGTTTTTTTTCATTTAAGGTGCGCTGTTCACCCTGGGTAGGCTGCACACTTTGCACAAGTAGATCATCAGCTTAAATGTTTCTTTTAGTTTTTTAGTTGCTATAGTTTCTAATGCTATTAAAAAAGTGTGATTGTATCTAGACCATTTTTTGGTGCTAAATACCGTTAATCTACTTATTGAATTTTTAAAACACATATTTTATAAATAAAAAACTATTGTTTCAGTATATTATATTTTAAAATTGTAATTACGGAAGTAAGGAGAGCAGGAAGGGAAGAAAAAAAAAAAATGTGCTAAAGGTGCGCTGTCCATCACCAAAGTGTGAGACACTTGCGTGCGATGCACACTTTGTGTCTAATTTAATTGTGTCTCAAAATGGTACGCGGAGGAAGGAAATGGTATCGTACGGCACGGGATTTGTTTTTTATTTATTTCTGCCAAGATTGGTTAAGAGAACTATTCATTTTTAATTTTTGTGCATATTTAGTGTTGTTTAAAGGTAGCTCAATTGCATTCGAGCTATACTCTCAGCCTTGAGTTACCTAATACTTTGTATATATTGGTTATATTAAAAGAAGTTTGAACCTTGAACCTTGCACAAGCATCTCACCATATCAAATTTTACAGGTCATTTAAGAATGAAAAGAACGAAATAAAAAAAACAAAAAAACAAACAAACACGGTTTTACTATATTATTCTATATAATTGTAATTAAAGAAAAAAAGGCAAAGAAGTTGTAACTCCAAGAAGAAACTAATTTATATAAAAAAAAACAATCAACTGAAAGTAAGGAGCAGTATCAACACTTAAAACGAACAGAAATTACAAAAAATAAGCAAAACAAGAATAGGTTTTTTATTACGTATATGAGGGGGCTCGCCCCCTAGTCAATACCTCGCTGTTTACGCTAAAGTTCAAATTTTTGTTCCAATTTTTTAAGAGTGACCCCCTGAATCACAAAGGTCGTTTAATTAGAATAAATTACTCTTTCGAAATTATTAAAAATACTTTAGCGTAAAGAGCGAAGTATTGAATAGGGGGCGACCCCCCTTATATACTATATAAATTATGTTCGTTTTAAGTTTTAATTCGGCTCCTTGCTTTCAGTTCAAAAAACTTGTTTTTTATATGTTTAATTTCTGATTATTTTTAAATAATGCTGGGAAATAGATTCATAGAAAATTAAATTTCCTCATCAAAACTTCCTCGATGGAAGATACTCTTGCGTAACCCCCTTTCCCCGACCCCCCCCCCCCTCCCGTGCAAAAAATTCCCCTTAAAATGTCTGTATACTTCCCAATAACCAATACTATATGTAATTAACTTAAAAAAAAAACTTTTTTAACTGAAAGTAAGGAGCGACATAAAAAATTGAAACGAACAGAAATGATTCCGTAAATGAAAGGGTCTCTCCCCTCCTCAACGTCCCACTCTTTACACTAAAGTTTTTTTTATTGTTTTAAAAAGTGGAGTTGTGAGAAAGAGCAAAACTTCAGCACTGAAACTAAGTTTTAATGTCTCCCCTTACTTTCGGTTACAAAAACTTGTTTTTTTTATTTAATTTCTGAATATTTTTGAATTAATACAGGTTTTGATTTTGGCGCACCATTCATGAATAATTAAAACGAAATTTGCATATTAATTTTACTATTTTTGGCTAAATAGCTTTCTCAAAGTTTTGATAGGACGATTTTGAGATAAAAGGGGTGGGAGAGGGGGCCCAATTGCCTTCAAATTTTTTTGTTACTTAAAAAGGCCACTAGAACTTTTGATTTTTCTTACGAACGTTTTTATAGATATACATAACTTACAAATTAACTTACGTAACGAACTTCTATATTCGTATATTTTTTATTACGTATATGAGGGGGTTTGCCCCCTCGTCAATATCTCGCTCTTTACACTAAAGTTTGAATTTTGCTCCGATTCTTTAAGAATGGACCCTGAATCACAAAGAACGTTTAATTAGAATAAATAGCTCTTTCGAAATTACTAAAATACTTTAGTGTAAAGAGCGTAGTATTGAGGAGGGTATGAACCCCTCATATACGTAATAGTTTCTGTTCGCTTTAAATTTTACTGTTGCTCCTTACTTTTAGTTGAAAAAACTTTTTTTTTTATTTAATTTCTGAACGTTTTTGGGTTCATGCAAGTTTTGACTTTGGCTAATAAACCGTACATGAATAATAAACCGTACATGAATAATTAAAACGAAATTTACATATTAATTTTAGTTTTTTTTGCTAAATGACTTTCTCAAAGTTTTGATCGTATGATTTTGACAAAAAGGGTCAAGGGGGGGCCTAATTGCCCTCTAATTTTTTTGTTACTTAAAAAGGCCACTAGAACTTTTAATTTTATTTATGAACGTTTTTATTAGTAATAAATATACGTAACTTACAAATTAACTTACTTAATGAATTTTTATATTCGTATAATTCTATTACGTATGTGAGGGGGTTTTCCCCCTCGTCAATACCTCCCTCTTTACACTAAATTTCGAGTTTTGTTCCAATCCTTTGAGAATGATCCTGAAACACAAAGGCCGTTTAATTCGAATAATTAGCTCTTTTGAAATTATTAAAAATACTTTAGCGTAAAGAGCGAGGTATTGACGAGGGAACGATCCCCCTTATATACCTAATAATTTCTGTCCGTTTTAAGTTTTAATGTTGCTTACTTTCTTTCAGTTAAAAAAACTTGTTTTTCTTATTTCATTTCTCATTGTTTTTTAAATAACGCTGGAAAATCCAGCTGTAAATTGCATGGAAATTCTCTTCCACCACGATAAATTACTCCATAGAAAGATCCTTTCACGTAGCCCCCTCCTCCCAAACCCCCCCTACCACCAGAAAAAAATCCCCCTGAAAACGTCAGTATACTTCCCAATAACCAATACTATACGTAAACAATGGGCAAAGTTCATAGCTTGCAGCCCTTCCCCCAGGGACTTGGGGGGATTAAGTCGTCCTCAAAGAAATAGTTCTTAGATTTTTAGACTATGCTGAACAAAATGGCTATCTCAAAATTTTTATCCGGCGATCTTGGGAAAAATGAGCGTGGGATGGGGACTAATTGCCCTCGATTTTTTTGTAACTTAAAGGGGGCAATAGAACTTATAATTTCGTTAAAATGAGCCCTCTTGCGATATTCTAGGACCACTTGGTCGATACGATCACCCATGGGGAAAACAAATAATAAAAAATAGATAAGCATCCTTCTTCTGGCAAAAAAACAACAAAATTCCATATTTTTTGCAGATAGGAGCTTGAAACCTACACAGTAGGGTTTTCTGATACGCAGAATCTGATGGTATGATTTTCATTAAGATTCAATTAATTTTAAGGGGTGTTTTCCCCTTTTTTCGAAAATAAGGTAAATTTTCTAAGGCTCATAACTTTTGATTTGTAAAACTAAACTTGATGGAACTTATATATTTAAAATCATCACAAAAATTCGATTCTTTTGATGTATACTTTGGTATCAAAAGTTTGTTTTTTAGAGTTTCGGTTACTATTGAGCCGTTTAGCTTCTTACAAGCAGTTTAAACAGTTCGTAACCACGAACTGTTTGAACAGTGGGCAAAGTTGATAACTTGCAGCCCTTCCCCCGGGGACTGTGGGGGATTAAGTAACATTTAAAAAACATATCTATTAGATTTTCCGACTATGCTGAACAAATGGTTATCTCAAATTCTGATTGGGCGACTTTGGGGGAAAAATGAGCGTGGGAGGGGGCCCAGTTGTCCTCCAATTTTTTGGGTCACTTAAAAAGAGCACTAGAGCTTTTAATTTCCTTTAGAATAAGCCCTCTTGCGATATTCTAGACTCATTGGGTGGATACGGTCATCGCTGGAAAAAAACAAAAACAACAAATAAATAAACACGCTTTCGCGATCTTTCTTTTAGCAAAAAATACAAAATTCTACATTTTTACAGATAAGAGTTTGAAACCTCTATTTTTCTGATACGCTGAATCTGATGGTGCAATGATTCTAAGATTTCTAGGGGCTGTTTCATCCTTTTTCGAAATTAAGGCAAATTTTCTCAGGCTTTTAACTTTTGATTGGTAAGATCAAACTTGGTGAAACTTATATATTTGAAGTCGGCATAAAAATGCAATTCTTTCGACGCATGTATTGGTATCAAATTTCTGTTTTTTTTTAGTTTCGGTTACTATTGAGCCGGGTCGATCCTTACTTACAGTTCGTTACCACAAACTGTTTCATAAAAAATATAGTTTGAACTAATTGTTAGTCGGAAGACATCGCTGCACCTAGCATAGATCAATTTTTTTCTAAATTGCGGAACAGCCGGCGTACCTATGGAAATGTCATAATCTTATGCCTCTTAATCATGGTAAACTCCAATCAAAAACATTCAATTCAAAAAAAAAAAAAAAAAAAAAAAAAAAGCACAACTGGAATTACTCTAAATTGAACGTCAAAACACGCTGATTCTGTTATAGTCTTGACCCCTTCCTCGAGAAATAAACAAGTTGAAGATAAACTACTACGTAATTATTTTGATTAATTTAAGTTTTTGTGCAAGAAACAGAATTGGCATCATTGATGACACTTTTTTGAAAAGTGCCATCTAAGAAAAGTTTGTGGTACGTGTTTTGTATAGAATCATTTGTCACAAACTGATGTTAATTCGTAATGCTGATTAGATTTTTTGCTTTATTTATAAATGTTGATCATCTCAGGAGAGGAGATGATTATCCCCTTATACACTCCTTTACCAGGCTACTTCACCAATTTAATGATCACCAATTTAGGTTATATAACCCTAAGTATGTACTTCTGATTAATAGTTTTATCGGTGTATCATTCGGTATATCCGTGGGGTAAATAAATCTAATTGAATTACGTGTAACTGAGAAGGTATCGAAACATACCAGGTACGTACATAAGACATTTTTGAGGGGGAGAGGGGTACTGGTTGAGTAACAGATTAGGATTCGATGCATCACTTTCTGTATTCTCCTAGCTAATAGTTTCGATGCTGTTCTGTAATCACTATTTGAGACTGAGATTGGCCTCCAGTTTTGTAAATGAAGTTATTACCTCCTTTAAAAGGAGAGATATCATCATTACCTCGTATATATGAAATAACCTGGTTCAACCAGAGTGAAAATGTCACCAATCTCCAAGAAGAATTCCTTTTAAAATTCTTAGCCTAGTCTGTCAACACAGGTTGACTTGCCATTTTTCATTCCTCTTATTATTTTTCAACTTCCAATAGGCTTATTTCCTGTAGTATCAACTCATTCTCTTTGGTCTGTACTTTTCGATTCGGTTCAAGTTCTGGCAAGATATTCGTTTTGTGGTCGTGTGCTTGTCATGGCAATGTATTAGTTTGGTTATAAAACTGTTCTACTAATTGTTTTATCCCTCCTTCATTTTCAACATTTTCCCCTTGCTTATTTCATTATTTTCTAATTCTGTTTTTCTCCGTGTTCTTTCTTGCCGTAATTTTATTGCTAAATCATCTTGTTCTTAATTCTATTCTCTTCTTCACTCATTATATTTTTCAAGTTTCGCATTTCAAAATCTTCCTCTTCAATCTTTCTTACTTCATCCTTTACCTCTTTAAACTCGTACCACATCTCTGTACCCTTGTTAATTTCTTCTTAAAATTCGTTACACTTCTCCATTCCTTTTTTCTTTAATATTTTCCAAAATTGCACTTTTTGGTCTGTGAAATATTGTATTCAAGTTCTAATACAAGCTTTTAGCTTTTTTTTCAGGGATCCCTTCAGTGATGTAGAATTGATGAAGACGAAGAGAATAGATAAGAGTTTCTAGTAGCTCTTTATGAATTTTTTTGGAGGGTTGCGATAGTTTTCATACCCATAGTAAAACTACTGTTGTCAGAAAAAAAGACACGAGTTCGTTCTCTACCCTTTTTTCTCTTCCGTTAATAGGTTTTACGTCATGTCCATTTGGGTAAATCTGGATACTTTCCCAAAATGGCCCAAAGGTCTTTTAATGTCAAGCACTTATCAAAACCTTAATTCTTCGTTTGATATTTTACTATTTTTTCCTACAATATCAGCTTTTGAAACTTGTAAAATCACCCAACACTACCAAAACTTCTGCACAGAGGAACCTTGATAATTTTTCTCAAACGTTTTCCTCACTTTCTATGTGTGTAGTATCCTATCCCCGATGGTAGGTGGACGTTTCAAACAGTTCGTGGTAACAGACAATAAGTAAGGAGCAATGTGGCTCAATAGTAACCAAAACCTTAAGAAGCAGAGTTTTAAAAAAAATCGATACACCAAACGAATCGAATTTTGATGCTAATTTAAAATAATTAAAATTCATCAGGTTTTAATGTTACCCATCAGCAAAATGTGGAACTTTACATTTTTTACCAGAAGCAGGATCACAGACGCATTTTTATTCGTATATTAATTTACTCATTTTTGTTGGTGTTTTTTTGTTTGTTTTTATGGCACTCGGTATTAACCAAGTGACATATAGCAATCGCCAATTCTGTCGGTCTGTCTGTCGGTCTGTCGTCCCCGGTTTTGCTACTTTAGGCACTTCCAGGTAAGCTAGGACGATGAAATTTGGCAAGCGTAACAGGGACAAGACCACCTTAGAAATAGTCGTTTTCCCAATTTGACCATCTGGGGGGGAGTGGGGGCGCGGTTAATTTGTAAAAAATAGAAAACATGAAGTATTTTTAACTTATGAGCGGGTGATGGGATCTTAATGAAATTTGATGTTTGGAATGATATTGTGTCTCAGAGCTCTTATTTTAAATACCGGTTTTAAAACCGGATCTGATGACATTGGGGGGGAGTTGGAGGGGGGGGGAACCTAAAATCTTGGAAAACAATTAGAGTGAGGGATCGGGATGAAACTTGATGGAAAAAATAAGCACAAGTCCCATATACATAATTGGCATAATCGGAACGGATCCACTCTCTTTGGGGTAGTTGGAGGGGGGGGGGGGGGTAATTCTGAAAAACGTATGAGCGGGTGATGGGATCTTAATGAAATTTGATGTTTGGAATGATATTGTGTCTCAGAGCTCTTATTTTAAATCCTGACCGGATCTGGTGACATTGGGGGGAGTTGGAGGGGAGGGGAAACCTAAAATCTTGGAAAACACTTAGAGTGGAGGGATCGGGATGAAACTTGATGGGAAAAATAAGCACAAGTCCCAGATACATGATTGACATAATCGGAACGGATCCGCTCTCTTTGGGGTAGTTGGAGGGAGGGGGGGTAATTCTGAAAAATTAGGAAATATGAGGAATTTTTAACCTAAGAACGGTTGATCGGATCTCAGTGAAATTTAACGTTTAAGAAGGATATCGTGTCTTAGAGCTCTTATTTTAAAGCTTGACCGGATCTGGTGATATTGGGGGAGGGGAGTTGGGAGGGGGAAACCTAAGACTAGGAAAACACTTAGAGTGTTGGGATCGGATGAAACTTAGTGGGAAAAATAAACAGAAGTCCTAGATACATGATTGACATAAACGGAACGGATCTGCTCTCTTTGGGGTAGTTGGGGGGGGGGGGGTATTTCTGAAAAATTAGAAAAAACGAGGCATTTTTAACTTACGAACGGGTGATCGGATCTCAATGAAATTTGATATTTAGAAGGATATCGTGGCTCAGAGCTCTTATTTGAAACCCGACCGGATATGGTGACATTTGGGGGGGGGGGGGAGTTAGGAGGGGGAAACCTAAAACTTAGAAAACACTTAAAGTGGAGGGATCGGATGAAACTTGGTGGGAAAAACAAGCACAAGTCTGGATACATGATTTACATAAATGGAACGGATCCGCTCTCTTTGGGGTAATTGGGGGAGGGTTAATTTCTGAAAAATGAGGTATTTTTAACTTACGAACGGGTGATAGGATCTCAATGAAATTGGATATTTAGAAGGATATCGTCTCTCACACAATTATTTTAAATCCTGACCGATCTGGTGACATTGGGGGAAGTTTGGGGTGGGGGAACCTAAAATCATGGAAAACGCTTAGATTGGAGGGATCGGGATGAAACTTGGTGGGGAAAATAATCAGAAGTCTTACATACGTGATTTACATAATTAGAACGGATCCGCTCTATTGGGGGGGGGGTTAATTATGAAAAATAAGAAAAATGACGAATTTTTAACTTACGAATGAGTGATCGGATCTTCAATGAAACTTCATATTTAGAAGGACTCGTAACTCAGATCTCTATTTTAAATCTTAACCGGATCAAGCGTAATTGGGGAGGGCAGTTGGGGGACCGGAAATCTTAGAAAATACATAAAGCGGTGAGATCAGGATGAAACTGGATGGGAAGAATAGAAACCTGTCTAAGATACGTGACTGACATAATTGGACCGGATCTGCTCTCTTTGGTGGAATTGGGGGGGGGGGGTAATTTTGAAAATTGAGGTATTTGTAACTTACAAAAGGGTTACCAGATTTTAAAGAAATTTGATATTTAGAAGGATCTTGTGCTTTAAAGTTCTGATTTTAAATTCCGACCAGATCCTGTGACATTGGGGGAGTTGGAGGGGGAAACCCTAATTTTCGGAAAACGTGAAAATTGGGGTATTTTCATCTTACGAATAGATGATCGGATCTTAATGAAATTTGATTTTTAGAAGGAATTCATGTCCTCAGAGCTCTTATTTCAAATCCCGACCAGATCTTTTGACATTGGGGGAGTTGGAGGGGGAAATCTTGGAAAAACACTTGGAGTGGAGGAATCGGGATGAAGCTTGGTGGATAGAATAAACAAATGTCCTTGATACGTGATTGGCAGAATCGTACTGGATTCGCTCTCTTTGGGGGAGTTGGGGAGAGGGGTTCAGTGATTTGGCGACTTGGTGCTTCTGGACGTGCTAGGACGATGAAAATTGGTAGGGCGTGTCAGGGAGCTGCACAATTTGACTTGATAAACTCGTTTCTTCCCAGATTCGACCAGCTGGAGGGCTAAAGGGAGAGGAAAAAATTAGAAAAAATTAGGTATTTATAACTTACGAGTTGGTGAACGGATATTAATGAATTTGATATTTAGAAGGACATCGTGAATCAGAGCTCTTATTTTAAATCCTGACCGGCATTAAGCTTCTTATTTTCCTTTTTAATCAATCCATTGATTCATAGAATTTTGCTAGAGCTCATACCATATGATCTCTTGGCTCTTAGCTCTTCCCGCCTCGTCACAAGTGCCATATGAGCTCTTAGCTCTTGTTCTTAGGCCTGCCTTGAAACTGAGATCAGTACCGCTGGCAGGGACTATATAGTCCAAATGCCAATATTCTTGTTGCAATTGTGTGCACATATATATTTTTATACTATTTCAATATACATCAGTATGATTCAAGAAATATTTTCGTTGATTTTTTTTTCTCCATATTAGTTGAATGTTTCATATTTGTGAGCTTTCAGCCAAATTTCGAGCGTTCCAAAATCAAGTACTGGATGAATCAATGCATTTTTGAGGTTTTTTTAGACGAGCTAAGAGTTCATATGGCACTTGTGACGAGGCGAGAAGAGCTAAGAGCCAAGAGATCATATGGTATGAGCTCTAACAAAATTTTACGAATCAATAGATTGATTTAAAAAGGAAAATAAGAGGCTTAATGCTGGTCAGGATTTAAAATAAGAGCCCTGAGTCACGATGTTCTTCTAAATATCAAAATTCATTAAGATCCGATCACCCACTCGTAAGTTATAAATACCTAATTTTTTCTAATTTTTCCTCTCCCTTTAGCCACCCAGATGGTCGAATCTGGGGAAAACGACTTTATAAAGTCAAATTGTGTAGCTCCCTGACACGCTACCAATTTTCATCGTCCTAGCACGTCCAGAAGCACCAAACTCGCCAAATCACTGAAACCTTCCCCCCAACTCCCCCAAAGAGAGCGAATCCAGTACGATTCTGTCAATCACGTATCAAGGACATTTGTTTATTCTATCCACCAAGCTTCATCCCGATTCCTCCACTCCAAGTGTTTTTCCAAGATTTCCCCCTCCAACTCCCCCAATGTCAAAAGATCTGGTCGGGATTTGAAATAAGGGCTCTGAGACATGAATTCCTCTAAAAATCAAATTTCATTAAGATCCGATCATCTATTCGTAAGATAAAAATACCCCAATTTTCACGTTTTCCAAAAATTCCGGTTTCCCCCTCCAGCTCCACCCAATGTCACATGATCTGGTCGGAATTTAAAATTAGAACTTTAAAGCACAAGATCCTTCTAAATATCTAAATATCAAATTTCATTAAGATCTGGTCACCCTTTCGTAAGTTACAAATACCTCAGTTTTCAAAATTACCCCCCCCCCCAATTCCACTAAAGAGAGAAGATTCGGTCCGGTTATATCAGTCACGTATCTTAGACAGGTTTCTATTCTTCCCATCCAGTTTCATCCTGATCTCACCGCTTTAAGTATTTCTATGATTTCCGGTCCCCCCAACTGCTCCCCCCCCCCAATTACGCTTGATCCGGTTAAGATTTAAAATAAGAGATCTGAGTTACGAGGTCCTTCTAAATATGAAGTTTCATGAATATCCGATCACTCCTTCGTAAGTTAAAAATACGTCATTTTTTTCTTATTTTTCAGAATTACCCCCCCCCCCAATAGAGCGGATCCGTTCCAATTATGTAAATCAAGTATGTAAGACTTCTGATTATTTTCCCCCACCAAGTTTCATCCCGATCCCTCCAATCTAAGGGTTTTCCATGATTTTCGGTTCCCCCACCCCAAACTTTCCCCAAATGTCACCAGATTCGGTCAGGATTAAAAATAACTGCTTTGAGACACGATATCCTTCTAAATACCAAATTTTATTGAGATCCAATCATCCGTTCGAAAGTTAAAAATACGTCATTTTTTCTAATTCTCAGAATTAACCCCTCCCCCAACTACCCCAAAGAGAGCGGATCCGTTCCGTTTATATCAATCATGTATCCAGGACTTGTGCTTATTTTTCCCACCAAGTTTCATCCCGATCCCTCTACTCTGTTTTCAAGTTTTAGGTTTCCCCTCCCAACTCCCCCCAATGTCACCAGATCCGGTCGGTGTTTAAATAAGAGCTCTGAGCCACGATATCCTTCTAAATATCAAATTTCATTGAGATCCGATCACTCGTTCGTACGTTAAAAATACTTCATTTTTTCTATTTTTCAGAAATAAACCCCCCCCCCCCCCCCAACTACCCCAAAGAGAGCGGATCCGTTCCGTTTATGTCAATCATGTATCTAGGACTTGTGTTTATTTTTCCCACCAAGTTTCATCCCGATCCCTCCACTCTAAGTGTTTTCCAAGTTTTAGGTTTCCCCCTCCCAACTCCCCCCCCCCCATTTTCCCCAGATCCGGTCAAGTTTTAAAATAAGAGCTCTAAGACACGATATCCTTCTAAACATCAAATTTCATTGAGATCCGATCACCCGTTCGTAAGTTGAAAATACCTCATTTTTCCTAATTTTTCTTAATTACCCCCCCCCCCCCGACTACCCCGAAGAGAGCGGATCCGTTCGATTATGTCAATCATGTATCTGGGACTTGTGCTTATTTTTCCCACCAAGTTTCATCCCGATCCCTCCATTCTAAGTGTTTTCCAAGATTTTAGGTTTCCCCCTCCACTTCCCCCCAGTGTCATCAGATCCGGTCGGGATTTAAAATAAGAGCTCTGAGACACAATATCATTCCAAACATCAAATTTCATTAAGATCCCATCACCCCCTCATAAGTTAAAAATACTTCATTTTTTCTATTTTTTACGAATTAACCGGGCCCCCCACTCTCCCCAGATGGTCAAATTGGAAAAACGACTATTTCTAATTTAAGCTGGTCATGTCCCTGATACGGCCTGCCAAATTTCATCGTCCTAGCTTACCTGGAAGTGCCTAAAGTAGCAAAACCGGGACCGAAAGACCGACAGACAGACCGACAGAATTGGCGATTGCTATATGTCACTTGGTTA